>NC_133812.1:22254263-22336763 GCF_043250625.1 Sebastes fasciatus | reverse complement strand
TGAGAATGCCATTTAGTTGTATGGGAATGTACGGAGACAGGACTGATCATAAATGAGTTTAAAGGTATATTCTGGTCAGTTGCAGAGATTCAGGAAACATGGACTCATGCAGCAAAACGACGGTTTAGTTTATTCTCAGAATGAATCGGGACCAACTTCTGATGGCTCTCACAGACAAACAAACAAACATAAAGTATGTTTGCAGCCTGGGCCCAAGGGCGTGGACGAACAGGTCTGCAGGAAGCGAACAGTGGGGTGAGACTCTGTTCAGCTGCTTCTCGGGAAGCCTTAGGAGACGTCTTTAGGTATTCTGCAGAAGTTCAGTGAAGGGCTCGGTTCAGCTCTGCAGGGACAACCTGATAAAGTTGATATGGCGAGCGTGTTAGCAAACAGACACGGAGCAGCATTAGCATTCATTTGGAGTTCTGGCCACCTGACAAATGTAAGTCCAATATTCACTCTCCTTTTAGCTCTGCTCGCCAAAAATTCCTGAGGGAAATATCTGGCTTTTTAGCTCATAAATGCTCCACTGTGTCTGTCATTTTGTGCCGGGCTGGTAGTATACAGTCTTCACTTAAAAACAGCTGCCTGCCGCGACACCGTTAAGACTGAACCAAAACGGTAAAACCAAAACAATGAGCTGAGAGACGCTAAAATGTTGTTTAGAACTGAGGGGAACTGCAGAGACAGGAGATGGATCTCTGTGGGCTTGTCAATTTTGGCAACCCTTTCTACAAATAAATATGTAATGTATGTATGTCGTAAATATGTTTGTAATGGTCCGCGGAAGTCCACGTAGGGAGGAGGTTGGGGTTGGTGGATGGGTCAATAAACGCAGGACTTTCGCCGTGTCCCGTGTGAAACTAAAAGTCAATGTTCACTTATTTTAATAATGATGTTTTTTACTAAACCTGACCAAGTAGGTTTGTTGCGCTTTTTGTTTTGTTTTGTTTCAATTTACAACGTTAACCCTGTGTTTAAAACACTAGCTAAAGTGTTACCATTTTATGAGGTATTTAGTGGAGGGTAACGCTACTAAAATACTATATATATTTGTATTCAGAAATCTTATACATATTCTATATAAGTAAAAAGTAACTATAGTCACTCCAAGAGCAAGTTGTAAAAGGACATGAGTAATCCAATTATCCAATCCAATTTCTTATTGTTACATCCCGGTCCTGTCTAAGTTATGTTTCCTTGTTTCTGTTGTTGTTTTATTTTGGTACACTCACCTTCGTCTCTTGATTCAGATATTTGATGATAGGCTTTTTTCACGGAAGACATTTTGACTCGTCAGTAAGGAAAAGCACAGGTGTAAATAATGAAATTAGTGATGGCTTAATTCCATTTAGCTGCTCAGAGTCCTTGTATTGTGCATGCTGACTCACAGTCACCCTCATTGGAACACTTGAATAGAACAGAGCCATCGTTAGTGTCATCAGTAACACCTGAGTAACGCCCTGATGTGGATCACCTGTCCCTCGTTATCACCCTTCTTCCTTGGTGTATTTAGTTTGTGTGCTCCATGTCTGTGCCAGTTCGTCTTCACTGTTTTATTAAGCGTTCCAGCGATTGGTTCCTCAGTTGATTCCTAGTATTAATGACCTTGTTTCTGGGTTTTTTGACTCCGTCTAGTGTTTTGGTACCATCGTCTGTCCTCTCTGGACAATTACCTGTAAACTACTCTGTTTTTATGTAATAAACACTCTTGCTTGCATTTTTTATCTGTGCTTTTGGGTCCATTCCCAGCTGGTTACCAATGTAACCCCGATACTTATGTTTCTATTTCTATTTGCATTTTAAGGTACTTTTTATTATATATTTTTCTCACACTTTTTAGACTGTCAAAGTTTGTATGTGCCACATTAGATAAGTTTTACAGTAGAAGGGATTTAAGGGGAAAAAAAGACATCAGTTTTTATTTTTTACTGCCTGTTTCACTTCCAAGCAAACGGAGCCCTTCAGATTTTCTCCTCGTACTGTAACTAAAACCAAAACACTGAACATGTCACCTGAAACTCTCCAGAACAGACAGCTCGTCGTCACCGCAGACATGGCAGACCTTTTAAGAATATGCTAATTCTAATACAGTAATTCACTTCTCTCCTCCAGTTGTGAACGGCAGAAAAGAAATTTGTAATTTGAATTTGGCGAATGTGTTTTTGTCGGGAACGTGAACATGTCAGAGCGTGTGTGTGTGTGTGTGTGTGTGTGTGTGTGTGTGTGTGGACCGAGGTCACCTTCCCCCCCCACCCACCCCCTCTCTCCACCTGGGAGTGTGTGTTCACAGGGTGTCTGTGCTGAGGGGATCCGGGGTGAATACAGAGTGGAGCCACACTGGGAATAAGCTGTCAGATGAAACACTGAGGAACTACTGAGAGACACTAAAAGAGAGAGAGAGAGTTGGCGTGTGTGTATGAGTGTGTGTATGTGCGTACTTGCCTCTCTTTGTGTGTGTTTGGGGTGTGTAACAATGTGTAGCGATATCCCGTGTGTACTTTTGTCTGTGTGTGCATGCGGGCCTCCACGTCTTCATGTCCCCCGTGTGGGTGTGTGTGTATGTGTGTGTGTTTTTGCCTGTCTGTGCATGGATCTACGTACATGTCTGTGTGGTGCGTGTGTGTGTGTGTGTGTGTGTGTGTGAGTGTGTGTGAGTGTGTGTGAGTGTGTGTGTGTGTGTGCGCAGCGTCCAGGGGAGCTCTAGTTGAAAGGGAAAGCCCTCACTCTCTACAGACTGACTTAGGATTCTCTCTACCTTCCCCAGAGTTCACTGCAGCGGCCCGCACACTGGACTTTCTATCCACACACACACACACACCTACACACACACACCTACACACACACACACAGTCATGTAATATCTACCTCTTAAGCGTCTCCCTCTCACACACACACACTCACTCTCTCCAGTTGAACCGTGCACTCTTGAACCGGGTTACTTTGAGCTTGTGTGAGTTCAGTTGGTTTCGAGGATGGAGGAGCTTTTATATGCAGCGTACACACACACACACACGCACACACACACACACACACACACACACACGCAGACACAACTTCTAGAAGTCCAACACAGACCAGCACATTAAAGCAACAGGAGGAGGAGGAGGAGGAGGATGAAGAGGAGGAGGTCCAGACACTCAGTGATTAATACAGCGTTGCTTTGACTCGGCGGTTCTTCAGATGACGACTGTCATCAGGTTCTGACTTCACCTTTAGGAGGCAGAATCAAGAGAGAGTGGCGTCACATCAGATCTACAAACACTGTGACACAGAATAACACTGGACTTACTGCACTTGTGAGTCTGACTTCAGTTAAAAAAAAAAACTTCATAGTCTCAGTAGTACTTCTTCAAGCGTTCAGCGAGAAACTTCATTCATACTTAATGTAAACTCTTTATGATTTTTTACACTTTATTCTAATAATGACATATTTGTTTGGAGGTAATGTTGAAGTAACTTGATGACATCAATTTAATTTAATCCAAAACCTTGGTTCTGATTCTGATAAGATTTTCAATTTTAGATCTGGTTTGGTTCGGGTTAAAATTTCCAAACTCAGTCTGAGGAAATGCTTTCCATTTTTGTTTTTTTTATAAAAAATTAAATAAAAAAAAGAGCAATGTGAAAAATATGGAATCTATCTCTAAGTTTTTTTGAATAACAAGTTTTTTAATTTTTACATGTGAATATTAAGTTATTATTTATAAAGTAATTCTGGGCAAACTTCAATCCTATTTCTGTACACCTTGCAATCATAAGCTGAATTGTCCAAAATCCATACTACATGCTAATTGTATTCAATACATACTATATTAATCCTTATAATATTAGTAGGAGTAGTTTTTGCAGTTAGTGAACAAGATATCAACACATTAAACCATTTTATACTAATAGGAAATGACAGTCACATGTCAGACAAATAAAAACATATTGAATACTTAACGTTTGTTGTCTGAGGTGTTTAATTAGTGGATTTTTTTTCCAGCTGTGAGAAGCTCCTCCATTTCCTTTGTGCATTGCATTGTGGGAAAATAGTGTCCATCAACAGCACAAAATCTAATGTTGTTTTAGTCTGCATGGGGATTGTTTTGAATAAACTTTATTTTGTCACTTTTCTGGTGTGGACACACTACGAGTTAAAGACCTGATCAGAATCAGTGTGAATGTTTTGGAGGAAAAGTCTTCATGTGTTCTGCTCTGGCTACTTGGGATTACTCGTAAAATCTGACACCTATGTCAGAATTCAAGGCTATTGTAAATTAAATGTTTAAATTACTCATTTGTTAGTTGCTCTGTTCCTAGTTTATGTTTAGCCATATTTGTTGTGTGTTTTTAGTAGGGCTGTCCTCGACCAAAGAAACTGTTAGTCGACTAACACTCGTACAATTTTGTTGACTAATCGATTAGCTGATTTAATCGACAGATCTGTAAAACTGAGTTTCTCTACAAAGAATCACACAAAAGCACCACTTTAAATCTTTACCAGAGATGTGCTCGCAAGTTTCTTAGAAATTAGTCATTCAGCATGAAAAAAATGAGAAAGAAATCTTAGTCAACTACGACCAAAATGACCGATTAGTCGACTAATGGACTGAGAGGGGGCAGCCCCTTGGAAATACATTTTCCAACATGAATTGGACAAACTTGGCTCTTAACTTAAAAGAGATAACCTAAATATATTTGACAAAGGATGCAATATGATTATCATTTCATGGATTCTTTAAAGTCTTATTTCTACCAATATAAATTACCGATGCAACTGTATATATATCAAAACATGAAGAGGTGAGTAAAGATCATCGCAGAGCACCTAACCTGCACTATGATCAGTAATCTGGTTTCAGACTGTTCAGGTATTAAGTGATGCCTTTTCTTTCTTAAAAGACATTTCCTTGCAGTATAATTTGGTTTATGATTGTGGATGTCCATAATAAAGTGGCGAGTCATGACTTTGCCTGTCATGCATTTATATGTTATAACTGAATGCCGTCATGTACGGTAGGATTCCAGTCATCATTTTCTTAATTCGCCCACATTTTTTGGGGGGTTTTGTACGGTTTGTATTTAAAAACTCCAGCCGACACCTCCCCGTGTTCCCAGCGCCACCGTCTCAGTGTTCCTGCAGTAAAGTAAGCGAGGCGCAGACTGAACTGCACCGTCAGGAAGTTGTTGGTTATTATCAGCGTACAGACGCGAGAGGAAGAACGGAGTATATGGTAATGGCAACGGCGATGAGCAAACGTGTGCATGTGTCCCTCAGGTAAAAACAGGGGAACATGGAATCAAATCTGAGCCAACATCCTGAGATTGTTCCTGTTGATAAATTGATATCATTAAATATAAATGCAGAGTGTTTCATTCCCTGACGCCGCGGGCTTGGAGCGCCGAACGGGAATGCTTTGAATCCAAGGCTGGAAATTTCCCCCAAATCATCAAATCTGACAACAAAGGAAAACTCAAATAGACTCCCTTAATGAGTTAAACACACATGCACGCTCGCACGCCTACACACACTTTTACTTCCTTATCCGTCTGTCTCCTCACACACACACACACGCACACACAACACAGTCACACACACACACTTTCTGTATGATCAATCCACATCAAACAGGAAGTCATTTAAATATTCATATGAGGTGTTAGAAGACGGTTGGTCGGTGTCTCTCTCTTTCTGCCCGTCTCTCGTTCTCTCTCCAGGTATATTAATAATTCCCCCTGTCTCTCCACCACACGGAGTTGGAGGTTTTCTCCCTTCAGACAAAGTTTCTAGAAGTTTCTATAAATTAATAAGAGTGTGTTCTCTGTGAAGCCGGCAGCTTTGAACCCGGCGTATTGATCTTGCAGGTGAGTCGGCCGTGCCGGATCACGACTTCAAACAAAATCCGATGTTCCTGTGAAGAGGCCGGCCCAGCCCAGAACAATACCCATATTATCCCTCCACATGACTGGTCCAATCTGAGGGTGTAAAGGTGTAGGAGGGTGGAGGTGGAGGTGGGATGGACAGGAAGTACCGACACGTGGTGGAGGAGGTTCAGATGGCTGATGGGATTTTGATCATAATGGTTTTGAGGGGAGCAGTGGAGAGTGAAGCCAGCTGTAGATATTGGATGTGATTGAGATGTTGAATTAATCACAGGGAGCAGACGGATACTGAGGCTGGATGTTGTCTGCTTTTATTATAAAATAGATGTGGTTCTGAGGATGTGGCAGGAAGTTTGGAGGCAATGAAATCACCAAATATGGAGTTAAAATAGGGCTGGGAGATATGGACAAAAACTTCACAATATAGGTCATTTCATATCTTGATAACGATATATATCACAATACAGCATGTTTTCTGGTAATTCAATAAATAAATAGGGAAATATCCACAAGGTAAAGCCTATTGTATACTCCTGTGTGAATTAAATACTTGAAGAAAGAGTTTTTTTCTCATTTAATTAAGAACTTTAGTGCAAAATAGTGCAAATTTGAGTCATGTATTTGTTATTATCAATTTAGACAACATAATGTGTATCATGATATCTCGATATATGATTTCATCACGATACCTTATCATATTGACTTATCGCCCCGGCCCTAAAAAAAGTTAAATTTAAATGATTTGACTAGAAATATCTTTCAGTTTAAAAATGATCTGTTAGTCGTTAGTCACACTGTACCTTCAGGTTTTGTGCAAGTTAACTAAAACGTTAAAAAAAAACTGCAAAAATAAGTAAATAAAATTAAAAGATAATAAATTTAAACGTACTTTACTCCCGTTTTCCTGCTGTGGGATGTAAGAATCATTACCAGTTAGACTTATGTACTTATATTGTTATTATGAATTGCTTACAAATTTAAACACCATTTCTTTGTATTCATTTAGTTTGGTTTGGTTTTGGTTTGGTTTTACAGATGTTTTTTATTAATTTATATATTTTTATTTTATTTTTCTTTATTTTGTCTTCTTTTTTTTCTTATGTAAACTAATTTCAATGGCATTATATTACTGTCATTATTTGTGGTTGTCTTCTTGTTTTGGAAAAACAATAAAGAAAAAATTAAAAGATAATAAAAATAGATGATGGTTATCACTTTGAATGTATTTGTACATCTCTCAATACACTGTACAAATAATAATAAAGAGGACAATTCCAGAGATAAAACATAATAACAAAGTCAAATTTATTTACATATGTTTTGCTTAATTATAGAAAAGGCTGTAAATAAGGAATGAAAACCAGAGCAAGGTAGGAGAGGTAAAACATGGAGGTTTTTTAGTCTTGATTTAGAAATTGATGGAGCAATAAAGTGGAAGAAAATCACTGCCACCAGTAGATTGCTTATTAATCTTTGGATTAGTGAGAACGCCTTCATACATGTGATCTGAGAGGAGGCAGATGAGGTCTGAGGAGTTCTGCCAAGTGAGGCGATGCTGCTCCATCAAGAGGTCTGTAGGTAAGAAGAAGTCTGGAGCCGGTGAAGTGAGAACAGAAGCACATTCTTTGGTTGCAACTGTATCTTTGGAGCAGTTGTAGTTTCTTTTTTTTTTATCTGGCATAGCTGTTAACTTTAAGGAAATTATTTATTTGCTCTAACCTTACAAACTTTTATTTTTACTCTGTTGTTTTATATGATCATTTTAAGTTGTGCAAAGTGTCTTTGTGTACGATGAAAAGTGCTCTATAAATAAAATCTTTTATTATTATCATAGAAAGATGACAAATCTGCATTTTAGAATTTGTAACATTGCAAAAATTCTGTTAAAATGAACAATAAAAAAAACAAAACTCTGTTATGTGTTTTGCAATATCCTTTAATAACTATTTAAATTTGATTTATGAATTTATTTGACTGGGATAATACATGTAGGCTTTGTTACATTTAAATAAAGTGTATGTAGGACTTCTGGCTGTAGCTAATTTGCAGTTGACTTTTAAGAAATAAAAATACAACATCATACATCACAATCATTTTATGTTGGTATGATCCCTTATTCATTGTAGTATATGTGTATGTGCATAAGTTGTCCATGTGCATGCATACACAGAGTCTGTATATCTTTGTGTATCTGTTCTTCTACCTGTGTGATTTATGTTGTTGAGGGTTTTTGCACCTTAGTAGTTAAATATGGTTATAAAAAATGCATGAATTTACATATAATTCAGCCTCTTATGTATGATTCAACCTCTGCATGTATGTGTGAGATACAGATTAGTGACCTAATCCAGAGTAGACAGTGTTTATTGTTAGGATCCCCCCCGTTCGCTTTAGCTGTCTCATAAATATCATAAACTGTACACAGTCTAGGGGTGTTACAATAAACCGGTATTGACGATGAATGGGCTACTTAAAAATGAAATATTGATATCATGTTAATAATACACATATGATAATATCATGTAAATAATCCAGCGCCTCTTAAATCATTTTATATGTACAGTTATGGTTAAAGACTTTTTCTTCACCTCCCTGCACATTTGTGTTTTGAGTGTAATTCATTTGCCAAAAAAAAGAAACAAAGTTAAAGATAAATTTAACTGAAAGCATTATTTACTTTTTGCAAATTTTCAATATTACAATAATACCAGTAATGTGAATTCTTTCGGCCTCGATAAAGTGAAAATCTGATATTGTGACAACCCTAGATGTATATCTGTTCTTCTATCTTTGTGTACGTGTCTGTGTATTTACGTTGTTGAGGGTTTTTACACCTTAGTAGTTAAATATTGTTATAAAATATGCATGAATTTACATATAATTCAGCCTCTGCATATGTGTGAGATACAGATTCTATTACACCTGTTACCTTAATGTAATGAGTGTTTAGCTTTAGCTGCTGTAGTTGTCTCATAAATATCATAAACTGTATATAGTCTATGTATTCGATAGTGGATTGGCAACAGTTTCCGATCTGAAGGGACGTCTTAGAAATAATTAGTTTTAGTTTTGCGGCGCTCTTGTTTCTGGTTAGTGTATTTAAACTGATCGTTTTCCTGATTAACAACAAGATACTATGATAAAGTTTGTAACTGAAGCGGTGTATTTAAATGATGTTAAGCTCCTAGATGTATAAACTATATTCAAGATACAAAAGTGCAGGACAAATAAAGTGAAAAATTAAAAAGTTCAAGATATATTTCAGCTTTGATGCCGTGAATTGTGACACTACTCAACCTGTGTTTGTGTGTGTGTGTGTGTGTGTGTGTGTGTGTGTGTGTGTGTGTGTGTGAGTCAGACAGAGGCTGTATAAGTGCTGATTAGCGATTAACAGGTCTTGAGGCTGACGGCAGAGCTGATCAGTATTTCCTCTGTGTCGGAGCTTTAGGGAACAAATCCCAACATTAACCCGGCTCTCATCTGCCTGGCAGAGCGCTAGCAGCAGCCTGCCAGCCATAGGCCGTACATCCAGCTACAACCGCAAGCTACAGCATGTGAATCCTCCTCTGACGGCGCCTCATTGTTGTCTCATTTCAAATCAAAACCACATTTGATCATGACAGAGCTTCTAATGTTGCTCTCAACATCAAGGTTGATGGGCTGTGACATGCGATATTTAATAAGAAGTCTAAAGTTTGTCATAATCTGCTTGACAAAAATGACATTTAAGTAGTACCCCTTGAGGGAGAAGTAAGTGGATTCCTATAGTTCTATAAAAAGCGTAAATCCCCTTGAAGAGCAATAACTGGAGCAAAATGTTCCTTTTAAGAGCCGATGTGTCTCTCACAAGACACTGGAGGAATACTGACACATAATTGTTCTGACTTTGGCTGTAATTCGTATAGAGAGCACATCAGACGTCACCACCGCTGAACGTCAACGGGAGTTGAACCGAAGACCCCAGATCGCCTCCAGAGTGCTCAAATGAGGCCAGCGACCCCGCCGCCATCAGAGCTTCTCACTGATGACGGTCAGTTCATCAGAGATCATCTGCAATGCTAATTCTCTTATTGAAGTACAGACGATTAGCTTAGAGAAAAGCCCACCACTGCAGGACGGCTTTACAACGTTTTTAACAGAGGTTAGAGACCGCCAGTACAGTCCGCATGGGATGAACTACGTGGGCGGCTCAGGTAAGTAATGAAATGACCTCCTGACCTCGGTCTGTGCTCCTGGAACGTTTGCAGAGGTTAATGGAAATCATTGAAACCACCAACACACTTAGATGATAAGACAATTGAACTAATTGTCATTTCTGAATCTACATGGGTGGAAAAGTGACATATTATAGAAAAGCTTTTCGGACTTTCGCTGTGAAGGCCAAAACTGAAACTTAGTGGCGGGGCATAGGCCAAAAGCAAACACCTATTGTATTGTATTGTTAAGATGCAAAATGGTACTGGGATCCCAAGTTACCTTAACTGAAATGGCTTTTGTCGACTGTCTCTGCCTCTCCATTTTTTTCTTACCTCACTCGCACCATACTGACTTCCTGCGCAAAGTGTTAATATGCCCGCCTCAGATTATGACAAATTATTAATAATAAGGGATTCAAGTTTCAAGGTTCTTTATTTGTCTTCTATGAATATGTCAATTCTAGCAAAGGAGGGTCAGGTTCCTTAAATAATGCTCATAAAATATGTATATATATAAAAGGGGAAATCATAAAAGTAAATGTAAAAGCAAAATGATAATCTAAGGCATAAAATAGTGCAGTTAATATATATATATATATATATATAAAAGTAAATATAAAATAGTAATGTAAATGTAAATTTATAATTTAGATGACGACAGTATTTCAGATGGGAAAACTGAATGTAAACAGGATGTAGTATGTATATTCATGATGAGAAGTAATATATGTACACAGAGGGGTAAACAGGAATGCAGTATGTAATGTAATAATGACAAGTACTACAATTATATACAGTATACAGAGGTGTAAACAGTAATGTACTATGTATAGAGAATAATATATATTCACAGAGGGGTAACAGTCCTACATATTTAAAGAGCATTTTACCTCACAAAAATAAAACAGTGTAATTATTATATTTGTTCACACTAGAAAGCTCACATTGGACCTTATGGCGGGCCAACTTTGGCCCGTGGGTGACACTTTGGGCAGCCCTGCTCTAGAGTGAAACTTATATATTATATATATGAAATATATTGTTTATTTCATCATCATTTTCCTAATGTTTCCACTGCAAAATTCATTCCTGCTCGTTTCCTGATTCTAGTGTTGTTTCCAGCAGCAGCAGCAGCAGCAGCAGCAGCAGCAGCAGCAGCAGCAGCAGCAGCAGCAGCAGCAGCAGCAGCAGCAGCAGCAGCAGCAGCAGCAGCAGCAGCAGCAGCAGCAGCAGCAGCAGCAGGTGCCTAATCATTACTGCCACCTGTGTGTCGAACATTAAGCTCACTGAAGAAGAAGAAGAAGATAACAGGTTGTATTTGTTAAATCATTTTAATAATTTTGAAAAGTTGGTTGCAATGTCCTGTGTTTTGTACTTATTGGCACTTATATTTCTATTGCAAATTTATGTATCCACTGGGAGTAAATATGGTATTTAGTCTTAGCTTATTTAGCTTATTTAGTATATAATATAAGGAAACTGGAAACAGAAACCAGCCTGATGAAGGCGCAACAACAAGAGGTATCAGTAAAAAGCACAACATATAATAAAGAAGTAAAGATATGATAAATAAGTAAGGAGACTGTAATTAAGTAAACAGTAAAGATATGATAAGTAAAACACAATACAAGTAGAGAGACTGAAGTTCACATTTGCACATATGAAATATTGAAATATTAATATTGCACATGAATGAATGAGTTTTTTTACATGGTGTTTTGTGAAGAGTTGTGTCTATGCCGCAAGTTTGACTTTATACATGTGAATCATTGCAGACTGGTATTAAAATAATCAAATGACTCAGTAAATATTCTAAATTATTTTGTTTGTTTGTTTATTTGTTTTGCACAATTTAAGAC
The DNA here is from genome assembly GCF_043250625.1 of Sebastes fasciatus. Lineage (NCBI taxonomy): Eukaryota > Metazoa > Chordata > Actinopteri > Perciformes > Sebastidae > Sebastes > Sebastes fasciatus. Next base: position 22,324,840 of record NC_133812.1, on the reverse strand, counting down.
TATACAACATAACAAAAAAGAATAATATACAGTGCAATATACAGAGGCAAAAAAAACACTGGGCTTATCTGAAGCCTCCACCTACACACAAGATTAATATAAAGAAATAATATGACTATATAATAGTGATAACAAACATTTACTAGATATTCTCTTGGTTTTGTGGATTGTCTTTGTTGTTTTATTGTGTTTTATGTTTTTTTGTACTCTCATCCAAGTGAATATTCTTATTTGGATAATAAAGTTTAAAGAGGACCTACATTATTATGCTCATTTTCAGGTGCATTTTTGTATTGTGGGTTTCTACTAGAACATGTTTACTTACATGTTTTAATGTTCAAAAAACGCTTTATTTTTCTCATACCGGCTGAGCTGCAGCACCTTTTCACTCCCTTTGGCGTGGACTTTGGGCTTTGTAACTTTGCAGACCTTTTATATGCACAAAACAACTATATAACACACTAAAGGAAATGGAAAAAGCACAAAAATTGATCTACATATCATGAGATTTGCAGTATTTTATGCTTTACCAGGTTTTACTAATAGGCGCAGGTTTTGAGGATTGTTGTTGATTTTCCTTTATGCAGAAAAGCTGAATGTAAAACACCATGCATCTCTGAACATTAAATACTTCCTCAGTGACTCTCAATAAAAAAAACCTTCACATAAAAATGTAAGAATTAATCATAACACATGTTGTCCAAACTTTTTTCCATACAGATATGGTGAAAAATTTGTTTTATTTTGGTAAAATATTAAATTTTGTGCCAAAGTCTGTGTAATTTTCCTTCTGTTTGTAAATGTTCTTTTTTGATTACAATTAATTTTTTTTGTCGGTGCAAACTTCCCAGAGGCTGCGATCCAGCCCGGTGCGGTTTGACAGCTGACGGGCTGGAGTCTTATTGGCGGTGACACGTGTCAATCTTCAGAGGAAGCCCCGCCCACCGTGGTCAGACCGAGCAGAGCCAGTCGAGCTGCTGCTGTCAGCCGCTCATCACCCAGTCCTTTTCATGTTTGCCTTTTTTCTGTGTGTTTGTGTGTGTGTGAACAAGAAAAGAGTGTATTCCACTACACACACACACACACACACACACACACACACACACGTAGACACCAATGAAGCTCCTTCGTCTTATAGTTGCTGTGATTTTTTTGCTTTTTAGTGTTCGTGTATGTGTGTGTTTGCTCTACACACACACACACACACACACACACAAACACACACACACTCACACACACCAATCCGTCCACCAGCCCCTGTGTTGTCTGCCAGGAGGGCAACATCAAAGAGACTCTGGCTGTGGGCATGAGGAGCCTGGAGACTAGTGAGGGCCTGTGGAGGGAAGCGTGGGCCTGCAGAGGCAGCTGGAAAGTCAAGTGGCCACGGGGAGCCTGGAGAACGAGGCGAGCCTGGGGAGCGAGGCGAGCCTGGGGAGCGAGGTGTGGTACACCGTATAGAGCGAGGCACGGTGCCGTAAAAAGAGGCCGAAGGTGGTCCTGGAGAGCGCGGTGGGCCTCGGGAGCGAGGTGAGGGTCCATGAAAGGAGGATGAAGGTGGTCCTGGAGATGGAGGTCAGCTCAGGGGAGCGTGATGCAGGTGGAAAAACAACATTTTAAAAGTGGGAAGCTATGTGAGCCTGGGTAAGGAGGCGCAGCAGCAGCACAAAGTCTCTCCGTCTTAGAAGGTATAGTGAAGTTTCTCAGAGCTGTAGGCTACAGATGTCAGAGCGACGCTCTTAAATGCAGCTGTTGCTCTTGGTGACAACTTTATGTACAGTACGTTGCACTTTCTTGTCTTTCCTTGATGTTTTAAGAATAGACAAACAGAGAGAGAGAGCGCTCTGGTCCGTGTAAACAATACATTTCCTCCACGAGACGATGTCCACTTTTTATTGGCTGCAGGCGGAGGAGGGAGGAGGGCCTGCAGGAGGCGGTGGGAGGCGGGCAGGAGAGCAGGAGGAGGTGGTGTGAGGTGGGCAGGAGAACACAGGACTGCCGCTGTTGCCTCTGAGGCAGAGATCGGCTTCTTGCTCTCATCTGCCCGTCAGAGCCCTCCTCTGAGCTGCCAATCAACATGACGGACAGCTGCCGGCGGATGGAGGAGAGAGGTTTTTGAAGGGACCGGCTCAATTGCACAATGTTGTCTGTGATTTATCTCCCTTTGTGTCTAAAAAGAAGCAACGCTGTCTGTAACCATGACGTCCACAATCACGTATTTAACAGGTGGGCCATGAAAAGCTCTGATTGCATCATTATTGATCAGGTTTTTCCCTGTTGTTGAAGCAAAAACACATGAATGTGTTTGAAATATCGTTTGCATGAAAATCACCTCCAAAAAGCTTGAGCCATGGACTTGTTTGAGGGGCATACATTAGATGAATATTTAGAGCCCTGTTTGTCATGAATTGGGTATTCATATAATTTATCAAAAAAAACAAATTGTGTCTTTCTCACAAATCTGATCAACCGACTATAAAGCCTGTTTCTAAATACATCTCAAATTCCGCAAAACAACATAAAGACAAGACAAATTATTTTCTTGATGTCTTTTTTTCACACTCAGTACCCTTCTAAATGTCTTGACATGTACGTCTTTGCAGTATAAGTACACACTTCCAAATTAATATATATTTCCAGTCACCAGAAAAAATTTGGCTATTGTACTTTTCTGCAAACCACTGTGATACGTTGAATGTCGACGTTTCTGAACCAAAAATATGTTTCATATCAGCCTCGTATCACGCTTGCAGAAACGCACGCCATGTGGTTCACGCTGGGAAATGATTGCTTAGGTTTAGGCAACAAAACTACTTGATTAAGGTTCGATAAAAGGTTTGTGTTAAAATAATAACGAGGTAAATAAATAACAACCGTAACAATGTAACTAACTTTGTGGAAATCTCTTTCTGGGAATTTGCTGCCATCTATGATGACTGCAAAGTCATCATAGTGTGGCAAAGAAGACTCGTACAAATGTTCATATTTACAGACTTCTTCAGTTAACCTCTCCTCGATCTGGTCCATGCTTGTCCCGGTTTGTTCATGGAGGAAATGCGATCTTACCAAGCGGACCAATCACATTATCACATTATTGCGGTCTGCTTTGCAGCCTGATGTCTTGTTTACATTTAATAAATCAGGTTATTAGAGAAAAAACAACAATCAATTTACTGTATTTAAGATGATATAAATGCACAGTTAGTGTGTGTATAAGAAGTTGTATGCTGTACAGACTGTAAAGCCATTTGAGATACATTTGTAGTTTATAATTTAGGGCTATTTAAACTTTTAAAACAAATTAAATACCTTTTTTTTTTCACAGAAAAAGCATGTGTGAAATTATTCCAGTTTAATTTTCAAATTCCTTTGTTTACCATCTGGCTGGCAATGGATCGACTAATGATACTGCAATTAGTGAAGAATCAGTGTATGAACGTGTGTGTGTGTGTGTGTGTGTGTGTGTGTGTGCGTGTGTGTGTGTGTGCGCGTGTGTGTGTGTGTGTGTGTGTGTGTGTGTGTGTGTGTGTGTGTGTGTGTGTGTGTGTAGGATCAGTATTCTAATGAGGACAGACAAAAGAAGTCTGTAGCTCAGAGCCAGTTGGACAGAGAGGAGCAGAGCATCAGAGAGAGAAAGCCGGCGAGGGGAGTGAGCTGGTTGGGGGTTCGGGAGGGTTCAGGCTGGTGGCAGTCAGCGCCTCGGGCAGGGTTTTGGGGTCAGGCCCCCCCAGACGGCCACACCGGCCCCTCCGGGCCCCGAGAGGGGGGACACCAGGACCACGCCGGCCAAGGGAGGGGCACTCAATTAGGGCAGCGTTCAAAATTTTAGCCTGGCGCTTCAGAAGAGAAGGCCACCTGATACCTATACACCTCAAACACCCTCCTCCACCCGGCTGAACGCACCTACTGCTGATTGACACACCCGAGGGTTTCAAAGGGTTCTGAAGGCTGAAAATGATGCTCGTATTTAATAGTTATGTAACATCATTTTATTTCACCTTTGTCGGTGTCAAATTCCCTCAAAATATTCATTCTTTCCCCCAGAATTTAAATAACCTACTGTTGGAAGGATGGAAAAATAGGACACAAAGTCACAGACAGAATACCTCAAATCAGGGGTTAATTCAAGAATGAACGATAATTATACAAAACTGTCAGACTGATGAACACTGAGTAATCTGAATGTGTCATCAAAGTTTGATTGCAATCAATGCTTTCGAGAGTTAAGGCAATATGGCAAATATTCCCATTATTATGAATCATTTTACAATCAATTTTGTATTTTTGAGCAATAGGAATACGTGTGTGACAGATCAACGTATTCTCGTACAACAGTTTGTATGATATCTCACGAAAAAGTTATTCCTCCTTTTTCTTGTGTTTTCCTACGACTGTCCAGCAACACAAGTCAATTTCCGCTCGTTACATGCATACAGTCTTTTCAAAATAAAGTTCTGTCTTTGCAGGAAACAACTTCTTTTGGTTTAAGCAAGAAAGCTACTTAGTTAGGTTTATGAAAAGATAGTGGTTTGGCTTAAAATAACTCCAGAAGTGCAGCAACGCATGTATGTAACTTACGTAACAAATAAATCAAGGTTGACTTCTGGTTTCACATGGGACATGAATGCTGGACTTTTTTGACCCATCCATCCACCCCGACCTCTTCCCTACACAGCGTTTGGCGTTATTTATATTTCCTCGTTCATGAATACGTTAATTACTGAATACACGAATAGATTTTCAATATTACGTAACAAAGTGCGTCACTTATCAGTTCAATATACTGTAGAACACGTCTTTTAATTTCCAATTACGGGATGATTCCTTATTTCAAGGGACGATTGGCAACCCTAGAAAGCTTGCTAGGTCAGTTGTTAACTCAACAGTTTATTCAAGAGACATATTTGTACCATCAATTCCTCATAACTGTCTGAAAACCATTCCTAATTTGAGGAACAGTTTATACTCTGGCAAAGCAGGGTTATATAAAATGTTGCAACACAGCTAATAAGCTACGATGGCTTCCTCTGTTTTGGACTCTCTGCTCCCACAATGGTCAGTACTGCCGGTTTGATATTAGTATTCGGTACAAATAGCCTATGCGTGTGTTGAACTTGAAGCCAAAGAGTCACACTCATTTACTGATCATGCCGGCCTGTTATCATGAACTGATTTTGCTGCAAATTGTGGCTGTTTCAACGTCATGAATGAAGGAATCAAACAAAGAAAAGAAGACATTTTACTTTACAGCCTCACAGTTCAGAAGTTAACACGCAGTAGCTACTACTACATGGCCACATGGTGCGTTTGGATCTGGATCTGCACCAGATATCGCTCCCAATGTTTGTGAAATATCCCACTAACTATCTATCTGTGTGTTGTATTTGCTTTGGCCAGTTTGTTTGTCTCTGAGGTGCTGCTGTGTGTGTCTGTGTGTGTTGCTGGCCAGTTTCACACAGTTGCATAATTAGCAGTAGCATTAGCATGCCTAACATCTCAGCTGCTGCTCCACAATACTCCCAGGAAGAGCCCTGTTGAAAATCCTCCCAGTATCTGCCAATCTCTGGCTCCCTCTCTCTCTCTCCTCTCTCTGTGCAACATTTTGTGCGTCATTAGAAAATGCAGCTAATTGCTAGGCAGCAAACATTTCAACTCTTCTGGTTTTTCACAGTTAACTTTATCATCTCGCTCTTTATTGGAACAGATGTGTGGAAACATTGTCGTAGGGAGGCGGGGCTGCGCTGGATCCAGGCATTCCTCGCTGATCTGCCTCAGTCGAGCCGCTCCGAGTTTCACCGTTGCTGGAGATTTAGTGTAATTAATTGGTTCTTCTGGGGGTCAAGTGGTTTCATCTCATTTCAGTCGCCTCGTACATCAAGCAGCCATGTCTGCACCTGTTTCCTGCTCTCAGCAGCTGCCAACTGGGCCTCCCAAAACCACTATTGATCCCATCAGATCACGCACACACACACACATCTGAAATGCTTTATCCGTATCTGCTAATTAAATTTTGCCAGAGAGCTATAGCCTTGAATGATACAGAAGTTCAGCAGGGTTTAGTCTTAATTTGTTATAGGGATATCTAGTTTCTGCTTCAGTAACCTCCAGATTTTAGAGCCCATTTGACATCACACGTTAGATAGGAAGTGATCACATGATGAACATTAGTGGACGTAGATTAACATTGGAGAAATATAATTATGAAATATACATGTGAGGCTTGTTGCAGGGTTAGCTGGTGTGAATCGGGGTTTGTGGTCAGGCTCTTTCTGGAGGTACCGCTTATTTATTCTGTACCATAAATTCACAAATAGTAGCTGGAGGCTTTATTTACCTCAACTGAAGAGAGAAGAAAGTCTTTCTTTGAGATTGGAGAAAGATATTTACTCCTCATTTCTTCTTTATTATGTTTTATAAGATGTTTCTGCCTTTATATTTGATAGTGATAGTAGAAATGTGACAGAAACTCCAAGGCTGGACTCGACCAGGGATGCTGTGATCACACGGTCAGCATCTTAAAACCCTAGATCACCATGACATCCCATACTTTTACCATCCCATTTTGCTTCACATTAAAAGCCTTCCATTGGTTCAGGAGGAACAATCCTTTCCCTTACGTGGAAGGCTTTTATTGTAAACCATCTGCAGAAAGTGTGAAGTTTCTTTAAAGCTGCCTTCACATGATAAGAAATGTGCTCTTCTTCACTTATCGCATGGTGGGGCGCAGAGCCTTGCAGAGGCAGCGGGTAAAATATCTCCCCAAAAAGAGCGCAAAGAGCGGCATTCACCGTTTCTAGGCAACAACAACAGTTTGGGCCATTATCTCATTGGTTGCGGTTTGAAAGGTCAGCGGCAACCGAGGTCAAAGTTGAAATAATTTGAACTTTGAGCGCAGCGCTCGGTGGCAATTTGGAGCGGTGCGCAACGCCAAAGGTAGTGCTTCCACCCATAGTCAGGCGGCACCGCTCTCGCCATCGGAAAAAAATGGCACAGCCAGCGCAGAGTGATTTCACCGCCGATCATGTGTGGATGGATCAACAGTAAATTAAAGACAAAAATGCAGCAGGATTGATGGAAATGAATCAGTAATTGAGAACAGTAGAGAGAAAGTGAGAGCTGCAGAGCAATGAGTATTGTACTGATGGAATTAATTCAGTTTAATGTAGATTATGCAGAACATCCTAGCATACGGTACAGGTTTTTACCCTGTTATCTTTCCCACACTTTTCAGGGCTATTATTTGAGATCAGACCATATTCGAGCCCAACTTTTATTTTGAGAATTGTAGGGCTTCCCCCTCTTAGACGATTAGTCGACTAATCATCGTTTTGGTCTTAGTTGACAAAGATTTCTTTAGTCGATGAGTCGTTTTTTAAGCTTTTTTCATGCTTTCCAAGAAAGTTATGAGTCACATCTCTGATAAACACATTATTTAAAGTGGTGCTTTTATGTGATTCTTTGCGGAGAAACTCAGTTTTATAGATCTGTTAATTAAATAGACAAACGATTAGTCGACAAAATCGTATGAATGATAGTCGACTAAGAATTTTTTTAGTTGTGGACAGCCCTAGAGAATTTACAGTCAACTGGGCAGATAAGAAGTCTGAGGAGATTTGATCAAGCACACTTCAAGATAAAACCAACACACTCTCACACCTCACATCCATATGCCTACAAGGCCTCTGAACAAAAGGAGGAGGAAGGAGAGGGAGGGAGGGGTCAACGACACTAGAGCTCCTCGTGCTGAAAAGAAGCTTTTGTGGAGCACTTGACAAAAGGTCTCACCCTGGAGGTTAAAGGTCAAGAGAGGCCACTTCCGACCTTCACATTCTACAGTTTGCAGACATTCCTCCAGAAGTATTGATTGAGCACTTACAGGATTCATCTTTTAAGTGTCCCTTGAAGTTTACAGGTCAGCAGTTTGTTCTATAATAAGTGAGAGTATGAGATGAGCATCAGGCTGAAGAAGAAACTTGAGGTTAACTCAGGTTGAAGCAACAACTGAGGGGATAAGAGAAATGTTTCAGTCTGTGGGCTTTTGCACTTTTGGAGGAGCACCGCTGTACCCGAATGCCCTGCAATGGGCCTGTGAGTTCTGGTGCAAAGCATGCTGGGATGCCATGCAAGTCTCTCTCTGAGGAGAAACTCTTAAATTAGAGATTGTCAGGACACACACACACACACACACACACAAACACGCAGGCATGGAAAACAGCGCGACGCGTTTTAAAGCTCATCTGCAAACTGATTCTGTCAGGGAGACTTAGTGACGTGCGGCTGCCTCCTACAGCTTTCCTCCATAACGGCGCCGGTCGGCATCGGCGTTGTGCTGTCCACCAGGGAGAAGGAGAGGCGGCGGGCTCTAAATAGAGCCTCCCTCGGTTAAATATTAACACTCGCCTTCCTCTGACAGAGAGCAGCCCGCCATGTCGCCTTCCATCTCCACCGCGGGGAGATGCAACACAGCATAGCACTCAACCACACAGGAACACATGGACACAACGCAAGATGGACACAACACATACACAGAAATGAAGTTATGTATGCGCTTTGAAAGGCTGATGGCATTTTATACAACATTATCAAGACTTTTTTTGATCTCTCTTCTTTCCACGATCACCAAATGGTCTTATTTTTATCAGCAGAGCACCAAAATCTGAGTATTTTCTTGTTGAAACTTCTGACGCAGCTGTCAAACCATCATGTGACGATAAACATCTCCATTAAATGTAATGGGTTTGCAGCGTGGTGAGGCTTGTATCACTGCAGGTTTTGAGTAACCTCACACACACACAGACAGAAGCACACACACACTTAGCATAAGCAGTGGTTGAGGTGGCCTTGGAGGAAGCAGAGTGTGCGTGTGGAAGTGACAGATGATCATCCTCATTAGTGGAGAAAATGAAAGAAAGAAAGAGGAGGGATTGACTTATCTGACAAGTCAAAGAAAAGCAGTGTGTGCAATAAGCCGCTCCTCACTAGAGACCTATTGAATATACCGTCCTTTTTTAAAAATGAAGGAGATCCATACAGCGTGAAGAGAAATGCTGTGATGGGATATGAATGTGTCAGCTCAGTATCTCCAGGAATTGTGTTCATATTGGATGATTCATTTGCATCCAGAGCGAACATCAGACCTCCCTGCTGCGGCTCTGTAAGACAAATTCTGCTAAGGAGCGCTCCAACCTGACCCGTGAGCCATGTAAACCATCACATCTGACACCCCGGTGTATCACACTGCTACAAGACCCCAGATTTCCCTTTATACATGTTCAAGTATAAAATCAATTGGCTCAAATCCTTTATAGTTATTATTTACTGAGAGATGCAATTCAATTCAATATTTAATCAACAGTCAATGTCAATCCACTGCTTTCCATCTTGCATTAGTCCAGAGTTGTAACTAAACCTCGACTGAAGAATCCTTGTCTCGTTTTAAAATGATGTGTGCGTATGAGGAGTGGCATCACACCTACAGTATATACTGTCTGGACTGGTCCCCGCAGAGGCTGCTGCTGCTGCTGCTGCTGGAGCATTTCATGCACGAGCATGTGAACACGTCTTTTCCGAGCTTTATAAACACTGTTTAGCATTGACGTTTATCCAGCCCGTTATCATTCCCAGGGCATCAAATACCGAGGCTTTGACACAAACACATAAGCAGTCTCTCTCACTTTGTATTCTCCGTCACTAGCTCTCCGAGTGTAGCATATATACACGGATGCGTTTACATTGCAGTCAGTACAGACTACATGGCGCATACATGATACACCAAAAGCAAGAAAGGCGTTCTTATTGCACACAAAATGACTTATTATTATGTAATTTATACGTCATTTGAGACAAGGCTGGTTGATGAAAAAAATGAAAAGCATCTTAAAACTAAATGATTATGAAACTATCAAGAGGGATTTGATGTTTTCTGAACTCCATCACCATCAAATCTGGACTCCATCTGCTGAAGAAGATTGTGTGATACGATCAAAAGCTCCAGAACAGCTGCTAAATGGACCACGTGACCCCTATGTGTCAAGAATAAACTCTAAAACTCAACTTTAAGTCAACGTGGATACAATGGAAAGCTGAAAAACAGCTACTAAATGGACCTGGTGGGTCTGAAATTGTACTTGAGGACCAAAAATGCAAATAACCAATAAGTGCAATGTTTTCCAGAAGCAGCTCCCACAGCAGGACTGAATTGAAAACAACCTGTTACATGAAACAAGCCTCATATATCTACACAACCTGTTCGTGTTAGCGGGTCGCTGAGTTGTAGAAAAATAATCAACTGGAATTATGAAAGTAGACAGAACCGCCTAAAGAGTCTCCCGACGAGGCAGAGAGAAAAGCAGACTTCAAAAAGCATTGTTGGAAATGCAGTAAGGTATGGATCTGGCAGAGGTATTTCGCCTGCATGTTTAATTCATAACTGTTTTCCTTCTTTCTGATCAGAAACATGAAAGAGAGAGTTTTGCCCGGAGAAAAAACAAAATGGCTGAACTCATCAATACCCCGACAACACTCGGCTGCCTATTCAGCAGGTGTGCGCAGCGGGGAGAGAGAGACGGAGACGCCACACTTCATAAAGACAGTTTATTTTAATGGCCGTCCATGCATTGGTTTTATTTGTATTCTTTTATTCTTTTATGTGGGATTTATGATTCTGTTATTTTTATGTTCCGCCCCGAGGAGAAAACACTCCGAATGAAAAGGCTTTCCACAGACGTGGATTCTCTGCATGTGAACGTCTGAGAAAGTACAAGAAGAGCAGAGCGGAGACAAAGTAGACAGATATAATGATGATGGTTTAAGAGTTTATACCTGTTTTTATTTTATGACAAAGTTTCCTCTTGATCAGGATTTCTAAAGAAATCAATCATTCAACTCTAAGATTCAGCTTCACACCATCAACCAGCTTTTATTATAAAACAAAGTCTGGAAAATGACACAAATGTTATTCAGCGTGATATAAACTCAGTTGCCAGTTAATTAGGTACACTAATAACAACTAATGCAGTCTAATACAACAGTCCTGTAGGAAATCCTTCCGTCATGAAGGTTATGATGCTCAGTTTTTGTTTAAACTGTTTTAGAGAGGTGTTGATTCAACTGTATTTTGGTAGATGTAGTTTGTTGGATTGTATTGTGTCTGCTTGGCTGCTGCTGCAGTTCTCTGCTTCTCATTTCAGGCATCCAGTTTTTGGTTTTGTTTTGTTATGTAGCCTTCATCTTAATGGGTCATAACAGTATACTTAAATTCAATGGGAGCACCTGAATACGTTAAAGCAAAGCTGTTGTTAGGTCTATTGGGGGAGACCAAGTCATTCAAGATAAATCCAGGTCAAGTCGTAAGTTAGCTAAAGTAATTTAAGTGGTAATCAATATTTTTGCAATAATGCATTAAATGTCAATGTGAAAACATTGCAGGTTAATTAAAGTCTCAAGAAACTGGAGAAAAGTTCAAGTAAAGGGTCAAATCTGTCAGTAAATCAACCTCAAATCATGTGAAGTCATGTCCTGACTCTCGGGTCAAGTAGGTCTCAAGTAAGTTCAAGTTAAGTCTCAAGTCATAAGAGACAAGTCAGAACTGGAAATTAAATCTTCAATTTGTAAAAGTAATTCTTATAAGTCAGATTTTAAGTCATTGGAGAAAACTCCAAGTAAAGACTTGAGTCATTTGTGCCAAGTACAAGTCGAGTCTCGTGCTATTTGAAACCAGTCTAAGTCAAGTTTTGAGATTTCCTTAGTCCCTCGAATAGATCCAATTCCAAAAGTACTGGATCATACACTTCCCATAATGCAACTAGACAGCATCTTTCACTGGTAAAAACCCACATCTTTCAAACTCAACACCAAAAGTTTATAACGCAGGCTTCTTCTTTATCATTTGTTTCCAAACTTAAGACACTCAGATCCAGCTGTTTCAACAGACTGTGTAGTCCTCCTTGTGAATATTAAATTGACTTTGACATGTCTCATGTTTAAAGTCTACAGCTCCGCAAACATACATTTTGTTCATCACTATCAGGAAGGAGCAATAAATCAAGGGTTAAACTCTATTAGACATTAGATCCTCATCTGCGATCACAGCAGTTATGCTGAGGCAACTTCTCGAGCACTGTTGCCCAGCCGCCCTCCTCTCAACTGAGGGCAAGAGGCTGTAACTCTCCACGCTATCCGATTGCTCCGATGTATCGCTTCCATTACGGACTATTAGCCCGGCTGAGCCAAAGTGCAAACTTCTCGGTCGATTCATCTCATCGCCAGCCTCCTCCACCACCAGCCTCTCCGTGTGTGTGTGTGTGTGTGTGTGTCTGGCTGTTAGAGTGAAGTCATTAAAAGTTAATCAGAGATGCACCATTGCAGCAGAGTGGGGAAGAATTGCCTCTGTCAGTGGCTCCGGGCACAGGAAATCATACCAGAGAGAGAGAGAGAGAGAGAGAGAGAGAGAGAGAGAGAGGCAGTGATAGAGACAGAAAAACACAAGAAGGAAGCAGACAGGCTGAAAGAGAGAGAGAGAGAGAGAGAGAAGAGAGAGAGAGAGAGAGAGAGAGAGAGAGAGAGAGAGAGAGAGAGAGAGATCCTCATACTAATGAACCATCACTTCCTTGTCTCAACCGATGCCCTCCGAATCCCAACATCTGTCCCACCAAACCAAGCCTCATTATGGCACCCCTCAACTAACCCCACCCCACCGCCGCCGCCGCTGCACACACACACACACACACACTCACACACACTCGCGGTCACATCCCGTCGAAAACGCAGGGTGATGGTGGGAAAGTCTGCCCCACTGTAGTTGTCACATCAGATCTACAGCACGACGGCCGAGGGCATATGCATGTGGTGTGTGTGTGTGCTCATGTGTGTGTGTGTGTGAGACGTGTGGGTGGGTGGTGGTGGTGGTGGTGATGGGGTGGGGGGGGGGATCTAGGTCTGGGGCTGTGCCTGAGGGCCTCGCCTGCGCTACAAAAGACTCCACTCAACTCCGGTTAGTCCCCCTCACTAGCATATCAGCACTGACGGACTGCACACACACACATAAATACACACACTCGCACTGCACTTTGGCTATAGTCGCTCTGATTAACACCCCCCACACACACACACACACACTGACTGATAAACAGCGTGGACAGGAAGCTGCGGCGACGCCACCGTGTACGATCAACACCAGATTAAGCGAGGAGTAATCTTTGCATTATAGGTTTTGCTTCGCATGTGTCAGCATGTTATGTTTTGCGCTCGTGAACACATGGGAAAGTGGTGATTGATGAAAGAGTGTAAATGTGTTTAGCAGTGTGTGTGTGCGTGTGTGTGTGTGTGTGTGTGTGTGTGCTGCGTGCTATCACTCTCTTGCTAGGGGTGACAGGTTGGTTGGGGACTAATGCAGTGCGACGGAACTGAATGTGGCCTCGAGCAAAGCAGCTGCCTGCAGCCAGTCCTCATCTGAGCTGTCAGATACACACACACACACACACACACACTAGAACCCATTCCAATGGAGAGAGAGTTTAGCATCCACACACACACACACACACTCTTATAAACACACTCATGAGCATTATAACCCCCGTCGCCCCTACTTTTCTGCTTGTGTGGCTTCCAGACAATAATGGCTCTGCCTGGATGAGGTGGTGGACATGACATGCTGGGTTTGGTTTGGTCTGACTCAACACTCCGCTGTTTGTTTCCCGGGGAACCACAGAACAAGTTGTTTTGGTTTTTACAAACTCACATCATAGCAAAGAGTGAAATGAATGAAAACTGTTCTCCTGTTATATCAGGTTTATGATGTGGTGTCCTCTGTTGTTTTATTGTTTAATGTCATCATCTATGGACATTATGGTTAATAAACAAAGCTCTACTGCATGCTGCATTATGCTATACTATAATGTTATGCTACAATGAATGTTGGAGAAATGGTAGCAATACCTACAAAAAGTAAATTCACTGTATATCATATATATATTTATCCCACCAAATCAATTCATATGTAATCCACATAATCGTGAACCAGGAAGTAGGTGGTAGTAGTAGAACGGAAGAGGTCGGGGTGGGTCAAAAGACACCGGACTTTCACCCAGGAGTTACAGAGAGTTTGATGAGAAGATTGATACCACTCTCCTGAGTATCCCTGCGCTCACTCTTCTCTTTCCAAGACTAATGTGAGCCGCCGAGTGCAAAACCGTGGTAACGCCGTTCGCCTCTAAGGCCATCCTTTTCATAATAACACTACTTTAGGAGCAACAGACAGCGGATGGAGGTACCACGGTTTTGCACTCCATGGCTCACGTTACTGCGTTTTCACAAGCAGGCCAGAGAACTACGGTGGCCTTCAGGTAACGTAAAAACACAAAAGGCTTTTTTTAGAGCCAGTGTTTTGGTTTGTCCGTTCTGGGCTACTAATATGGTGGAGCAACATGGCGGACTCCGTGAAGAGGACCCGCTCCCTAGGTAGATATGAAGGGCTCATTCTAAGATAACAAAACACAACAACTCTTAGTTTCAGGTGATTATGCATTAATGAAAACATAGTTTTGAATATTATATTACATTTCTACTAATAGATCCCCTGAAACGCTACACACTGTTCATTTAAAATTACTCATTGCTGACTGTCACTGAGTAACTACAGGCTATAATATGATATGATATGACCAATACAGAGAAAAGTATGATGAATATGATGCAGTGGTTCCCGACCTTTTTGGCATGTGACCCCTTAAAATGACACGTCTGTCACGTCGTTGACTGTATACCTGCTGTGATCAGTTGTTTTTCTCTTTGAATCATAAAAATCAAGGGAGAGGCAAAATGTTCCTGAAGAAAAAAGGTGAATAAAAGAGTAAAGTCTGAGGAATAACAACATAAATATACAGCAGAGTATGATTCAACACTACACAACACTGTACAATCAGTGCGGTAGAAAACGGTATGATAAATGATACAAAATGGTACACTGACCTACAAATGTGCCAAAATAATATGATGTTGTATGATTTAACTGAATGTGATAGTGTAATACGAATAGATGACACAATACCATACAATATTTATCTCCTCCAGAAGAGAATTAATGCTGATATTCTCCTGCAGGACGGCTCATTTTACTCTTCAGGACGCCACATTTTGTTGTTACAAATACATCTCAGAGAAGCAAAACACACAAGTGATGAATTGAAAGGTTCCCTTCAGCTCTGACTGATCGGCACAATTGATGGACGATGAAGCGGCAACAAAACTGCATTTTACAGTGAGTTAAGAACAATATGTTTCATGAAATGCGGGCTGTTTTATGTGGTAACAGCCTGTGCCGAACAGTGGGCTCCAAGGGAAATACGTGTAATGAAAAACACACTGTTGGTCACAGTTGCCCTGCAACGTTGCCTCAAAATGTTGCCCGTGGCCACCGGTACCTACTCCTCTCTTAGCTTAGATCCTCTGCCTCTGGTCGACCTATATTTAGCCCCTGTGGGACTCCAGTGATTATACTAATCTCTCCAGAAATCCACCATTCTTCTCTGCGGGCTGCCAAAAGTTGGCAGGCGTCTACGTCGTATAACAAAGCAGGAGATCCCTCAGATGTTAGCCAGGAAGTAGAGGGGCTTTGTTGGTGTTTCTTTACATCTAAGATTAAAGATTAAGACTCTTCAGGATGCTGTAAGTAAACTTTCAGTTAACCAGGCTTAGATTAAAAGGATGTTTATCTTTTAGAAGTGGTTTATTTGACCTTCATTTCACAAAGAATTGCTCTCAGCTTCATTTTGAGATGTGAAAATGAGGATTTATTCAGACGTCCCCTCACGCAGACGACCCTCACGACTTCTTTTAAAAGAAACGGTGACATTTTTCACACTTTGCCGTGTTATCGTCGTCTCTTATTGTCTGTAATCTTGGGGGGGGGCAAATCTTCGACTTTATTGGGGCTGACGTTCAACTACCCCCATGTTTACATCAGAGCCGGGGTGGTTGCCATGGAGACGGAGTGCCCCTCTTAACTGGTGCACTCAGGAATAATGCATTGTTGAACAGTGCCTGAGGCTATACGCACACACACACACACACACACACACACACACACATACACACACACACACTAATCCTTAACATCTGCTATAGCGTATGTGTATATGTGTGTGTGTGTGTGTGTGTGTGTGTGTGTGTGTACGAGTGTGTGCATGTTTGTGCACGTGAATAAAATGCACATCAGTGCTTCACCCTGGCAAATTCATTGATAATCAGAGTTAAGGTGGACTCCATTAGGTTCATTGGTATTTGCCTACAGCAGTATGTACATATACTGTACTCTATGAGTGAGTGAGTGTGTGTGATGGTCAAAGTCATGGAGGGGGTGAGTGAGGACTGACATATGTGAGTCTTTTCCACACTACTGGTGCTCCCTCTAGTGGCGTGTGACCTTCACTGCTCATACAAACACAGGAAGAAAGATGAGAAAATGAGAACAATGACAGATAATTGGTGGACAATTTTAAAGTATTTTTTTTTATATTCAGAGCGTACTTTTAGAAGCTGCAGATTCACCAGGGGACAAGGAAACCGGAGCTTCCTATGGCGGAAGATCTACCGTGTAGCTGCTGACTGGCAGTTTTGGAGAAGATCTCAATATGGGGCTCATTCAGGAGTCCAGACAGATCCTGTTGGGAATCAGGTGCTCGTCCTGAGGCGTTGTACCTGCAATAATTACCCTGCTCTGGAAATAAGTTCATAAGGGACTCACAGCCCAGCTACAAAAAGCACCCATAGTATGGGCAGGCTCCAAGGACAGAACCAACACCATTAGCAAGTTTCAACTCGCTTCTGAGGAGACAAAGTTTATCTCCACTGACTGCTGACTGTGGAGCGAGACAAATATGAGCAATGAAAATCCAGATGTTTTAAAAGTATAATTGGGGCCTCTTGAGTTGTAAATGTCTGAGGTGTGTGTGTTGCAGGGGAAATTATAAAACCTGAGTCGACCTCAGCTAAAAGAATCAGACAAAAACAGAGTGAGATTCCTGCACAACAGAAAAGCTGTTTAACAAGCCGTAATTGCTGCTTGAAATTTGCAAAAATCAAATCTCTTATGCATGCGCGCTACATTTAGATGATGCGTTTCCTTGTTTGCAGCCTCCCAGAATCAACAAAACTATTTTTTTTTTCTTTTGTGTGCTGTTATTGCTTTGCCAACATTAGCTTTCTCCTTTCATGGCAATGAACCTTGTTTAAATTTGAATGTGAATTTGAATTTTAGAGGATAAATGAGGGAGGGGATGAGGGGTGAGAGGAAAAGAAAGTGGGGAGAGAGAGAGAGAGAGAGAGAGAGAGGTTGTCAGTTGCCTGTCTGTGTTTAATGGAGGTCCCTGGTGTCGCCCTCAGGCTCCTTCACTTCACAATTAATGGAGGATCTCTCTGGGGAAAGCCATGCTTCTCAATAACACCTACACACACACACTCACACACACACACCTACTGTAGCAATAAACCTTCTGGTTGAGCTGAACTCTGCACCGGAGCGCTGCCTCGACGTGAGCCCCATCTCAGAGTTGGTGCTTTGGGCCCTGAGCAGCTCCGGCTGCCAGTTTCTCTATTCAAACCCTGAACTGGGTCTGTTTGTGCCGGCACCACCACCACCAGCCGCCGCTGCACTGAGCTCCACACAGAGGGGATTGGGGAGGAGGGTGGTGGTGGTGGTGGTGGTGGAGGATGGTATTGAGATGAGAGAGTAAAGGAAGACTGGAAGGAAGCAGCGAAATGCTTTTTTTCCTCAGAACTCAGGGTTGATTATATCTCCGCTCTGATCTGTCCGCTTTGGTTTTCCTCCCCAGATCTGCAGCAGAGCAGCTCCCGGTGTGGCTTCATGTGTGCGTGATTATATGTTTGAACACCGAAAACACTTTCATACCATAGTGTAACAACAAGACAGATGCTGTTGCAGGGTTAGTAGAATCTACGTAAATATTCCAACCTCCCAACAATTAAGGGTTGGTTGGTTTAAACTGTAGAGGATGAACTTTGTGTTTAAACTATACGACGCCCACAGATGTCATGTCTTGTCACCTCAGTTCGTTAGTTTGATTTCTTGACTCTGCAAACAACCCCTTAGGACTTAAACACTCTGTTTAGCAAAAAGGGTTGAAATTCTAGATCAAGTTCATCACCAAAATTGACTCCATTTCGCCTCGGGTGAAAACCCACCTGTCTACCAAATGGTATCAAAATCTGTTAAATATTCCCTTTTTTAAAGGTCTGAAATATCTTATTGTCGCTATTCTTAATACGAATTTCTTTGGCGTTTCTGACCTGCCATGTCTTGTTACTTAGTCGATATATATATGTGCCGATACTGATTGGCTGATACATTGGGCCCACCAATTTATCAGTCGGGCTCTAACATCTGGGAATACTCAACTCAACTCAACTTAATTTCTATAGCACCTTTCATATAATCATGCGGCCCAAAGTGCTTCACAGAGCAAGATTAAAACAGCAAAGACAAAAAACAAAACAAAAAAATGACAACGATAAACAATAAAATGTTAAAATGAATAAAAGTCACTAGAATAAATAAGCCCAAGAGATAGAAATAGTATGAAAACCAATGATTAAGACTTAAAAACAAAGGCAATAAATGACTGAATAAAAAAGCCCCTCAGATAAATAAAATAATAAATAAAAGAGTAGCTGTGCTTTGAAAAGAAATCTATTTAAATACCGTTCGTTTTCAGGTTTGATTTTATGTGTTTGTTGATTTATTCAATGCTAATCTACATATAGTATTTCTTCATGACACAATTATGATTTATATGAGTTATTTCAGCTACTTAAAATCAACATTTTAGATAAGATCTGTGGCAAGATTAAGATTAGAATTACGGTTTAAGTGAGGTTTATAAACCATGAGGTTTAAATCAGGATTAACAGCGAGGATTAAAATCAAATGCAGACGGTTTATAGTCCATGAGATCAAGATTAAGAAATTATAATCCAAGAAAGGTTAGGATTAAGAGTTTGAGATTAGAAGTAGTAGTTTAATAAATGTTATAATTCTTTAAAATGAGACCATGTCTACCATTAAAATTAGGTTTATAATGGCTGAGGTTAGGATTAAGGTTAAAGTTAGAACTATGATCCATTCACTGGATATTAGAGTTAAAGTATAAGTATAAAGAGGGAGTTTAACGGTAGGATTAACAGATTAAAGCAGACCTTTTGGTTTAAAATGAGTAAATTCAGACTAGGATTTGGTATCATTTGTGATATTAATTTAGATCTCAATGTTTATCATCAAGATTTTACGCATTAATTAGAATCATAATCACGATGAGTTGCCTTTGATGCCCTGAGATGCCACTTCCTGCCACGTCTCCCACCCCTGGAAGTCGAGCGCGCTTGGCGGCCTCTGATTGGTGCGCTGCGGTTGTTCACCTGGACACCGCCGCGTTTCCACCATTTGCATATTCATCAGATGGCTCATGAATATTGATGAGCTGGCTGCGGGCGCAGTGGGTGCCCAGTGGCTGCAGGGCATTGTGGGAAATTAGCACCATCACTAATTGTGATCCGCCGCCCCTCGAGTGTGTCAATCAAAATCAGGAAAGGATGATACTTTTGGGGGCACCTGTAGCTCCGAATATGTATGCATGAAGAGATGGAGAGAGATCGAGGGAGAGGAGAAGAGTGAGTGAGTGTGTGTGTATGTGTGTGTGTGTGTGTGTGCCTACATCCAGGGCCACAAGAGCACTCCGTTGCCATGGTAACCTCTACCATCAGAGCACATGAGGCTAAGGCCTCAGGATCTCAGAGAGAGTTGATGGAGTGAGACAGAGAAATGAAATGAGCTATAGACACCAGATGATACATACACATCTATCTGTCTATCTATCTATCTATCTATCTATCCATCTATCCATCTATCCATCTATCTATCCATCTCTGTGAAGGACACGCCTGCTTTCTCATGTATGCAGAGAAACAGGATTTCCCATTTTCGGCCAGGCGATGCTCCTCTTCCTGTGCTGTAATGAAGGTTTCCTCTTGACCTCAGCGAAAGAAAATATTCCAGTGTGCTGGTGTGGAAATGGTCTTCATTACTTCCTGTCTCAGACTGAAAATAGCATCATTACTTACACACATAATCCGGATTCAGAAGCTTAATTATCTGGGAACAAAAAACTGATGGTAGATGATGACTACAGATTTAAAGTCTGTTGGTATTCTGTATTTTTCGTATTGTCAACAAATTGCATGAATACACCAACACCAACAATGAATTGATCATCAAGTATTGTCTGATATAGCTTATTCTTCATGCCATACACCTCCATTGTTGTCCCAAAACTGTATAGATCGATAGTAAACTACAAAAGCACCATTTACTTCTGTCTGAGTAACGTTTGCTGAAAACTACAAAGCCCAGCGGTTTTAAGGCTCCGTCACGCCAGAACTGCAAACGGCAACGGCAAAATCCAGAAGCTTGGTGACGTAGTGAGTACTCGCAGGGCTAGCCAGTAAATTAGCTGGCGAGCTAACCGCTAACATTCATACCAGCTGGTGATATGCGTGCACTAGTCAGCCATTTTCTCCTCAGGATTGTACGTCTCTAGCTTGGTCACTAATGGGACAATATGTATACACAATATATTTAAAACGTGTTTATGTAGTTGATTCATGTCTCTCTAACTGTTAGCAGAACAGTCCTCTTTTGTGGAGCAATTTATACTCCGAGAAAGAAAATAATTAAATAAGAGTGGATGGTGCAACAAAAAGCTACTATAGTTTACTCTGTTTTGGACTCTCGAAGGTCATTACTGTCAAGATGACTTGCTATTGGTCAACAGCACAAATTGGCGTGTTTAAGTTACAGTTTTTTGCAAATGCTAAAACACAGTTTCTGAAACTAGGGCTGTCTTAGTCTAAACTCTACACACAAAAAACAAAAACTGGCTAAATGCATACTTTGGCACCTACACAGACAATGTGCTTATGGTTTAGCATACCTGGTCAAATACCTGGCTACCACAAGTACAAGTTTTTGTGTATTGGAAATTGCAAAAAAAACTGTAATCAAAGTTGAACTCCACTTGTCTATTCCACTGATCGCAATGGTTCCATTGGCATTATTTGATTTTGTTGCCAAATTTGAGTTTAAATGCTTGTGATCGGGCGTTTTTGAACTATATACTCAAGTTTTAAACAGACACAAGTGTGAAACACATTGTTGGTATTTGGTCTTATCATGGGATTTATTAACAATAATTTATCCTTTAATCCATTAGTCTCAGTATCATCTTTCAAAAAACTATATTGTTGAAACTTTACTCTTTGAAATCATCAGTAACAACGATGTGTGAATACTATACTGTTCTGTGTTGTTTGATAATTAATCATATTGACTGATGCCCCAGACGTGAGGATGTACATTTGAGGAGTTCATATGTGGGGCAGGATGCAGCACTTATACACTTCAGATAAAGCGTAGACATGCTACAATAACCAATACACTTAAAATATGCATGTGATAATCCAACATGCATTCAAAAGCTATGACTAAGAAGATGATATATTTATACCTTGTGTGCATCCCTATATCCATCTTCACTGCATGTGAGGACTTGACTGTAATACTGAACATGTGATTTGTGATTGCGCCATCCAAAAAAAATCTAATAAAGAGATATGCCAAGGCGCTAAAAAAAACAACATGACACGTGTTAAAGAAGCTAAAACTACACGCCATCTTGCATTTTCACCACTTGATGTGACGCTTTTCGACACGTCTGTGTGTGTGTGTGTGTTCAGGGACAAAGCATTCAGTGTTATTTCACCACTTCTCTTTTTTTTATTATTTGAGTGGAAGTTTCCAGAACTGTGTCTTGATGAATTGCATGGCCCGCTGTTGGAAGTGCAAGATACAACGGTGTATTGCAGGTGAGTGAAGTCATTAATATTTCCTCTGTATCAATATCACTGGTGGAATGGTGTGTGCAAAAAAGAGTGTGTGTGTGTGTGTGTGTGCTTCAGATTGACAGGTGGATGATCTCAGTGAGTAGCGCACCCTGGGATCGACTGCATAATCAGGGAGACAAAGGAGCAGAGGAAGAGACGAAGAGAGGAAAAGAGGGAGAGAGAGTGGAGAGAGTGTGTGAGTGTGTGTGTGAGAGAGAGAGAGAGAGAGAGAGAGAGAGAGAGAGAGAGGGATGAGAGAAGCAGAGAAGTGCAGAATAGTAAAATTCCCAGAGGGGTGAAGGGGTTGTGTGCTCTCGTCTCTGTTTATTTCCCTGCATTCGTTTGAAATGGTTTGTGTGTGTGTGTGTGTGTGTGTGCATGCTAGTATATGTAAACCATCAGCCTCTGAGTGTGAGTGTGTGTGTGTGTGTGTGTGTGTGTGTTGGCAGGTGTTTGATGGTTTGCAGCGGTAAATGGGTTCATTGTGAGAACAGCAAAGGTTCCACATCAGGAGACTTCCCTGGTAATTATACAGGAGCAGTCAAGTAACCACACACACACACACACACACCCTTATACCAGTGTTGTTGTGGTGTGTTCCCTGTGTGTCGCGGTGTGTAATGTGGCTGTTTGTGTTGCCATAAAGCAGCAGGTCTGTGATCTCAGGTGTATGCGTGTACGCTGCGGTTGACATCCACGCTGGTTGTTACACAGTAAACAGGATTTCTGTGGCAGCCGATGACTTAAGAAAACAGCGTTATGAGCTTATGGTCGACCAAAGGCTCAAAGCCGGAGGAGTCTGCTATAATTGACCAACTCGGCTTTCAACTTTTCCAGCATCTCTCTCTTTCTCTTTCAGTCCTCGCTGCTCGATTTGGGTATTGTTTCATCCGCACTTTTCCTGGTTCAGATCTGCCTCTGTTGCGTTTGAGGATAAACAAAAGCATTAAAGGCTAAAAAGACAACACGGTGAGACAGTTGAGTTTGACAGGGGGGGGGGGGGGAATCAATACGGCTAATGGTGGCTTGTGAGGGACAAAATGGTAATCCTTGGTCAAGTTGGAAAAAAGAGAGGCTTTCTATTTATTTTTTTATTTATATATCAGACCTCTAACTTTTTGGTGTGGATAGTTATTTCAAAACTGTGTTGGTTTGTGTTTTGGTAGAGGAGGCTGCACTTCAACAACGGGATTCACGATGGAGCGCCAGACCCAAAGTCCAATAAGCATAACAATGTGGTAGAGTAGCACATCCCAGATTTCAAAATCAAGGAGGACAATTAACATTTCACTTGTTTAATTGGCTGTGAGTCACAGTGACATCACCCATACGGTTTTGAAGCCTCAAGTTCAGCATTTTGGTCATCGCCATCTTGTTTTTTTGCAACCAGGAGTGACACGAGAAGGTGGAGCTAAGTACAAACAAAAGACATTTTTAGGCGACCAAAATGTTACAATTAACTTTCATGAATTGAATACACTGTGAAAGGGTCTACTGTGACACCTTCAAGAAAACCTGGGAGTGCCCATAACATAGTTTATCAAGCACCGCCTGAAGATGTTGCCCCTCTCACATAGAGACATTTTGGAAAGAGCACTTATTTGCTTTCTTGACGAGAGTTAGAAGAGAAGATCACTCTCATATCTGTATGATAAATATGTATCAACAGCTACCCTGACTCTGTGCAAAGGCAACAAAATCTGCCAACCAGCTCCTCTAAAGCTCACTATTTCACACATCATTTAATTAGTACAAAAATCAAAGTGCGTAAATGTCAATTAACTGTTTTGAAAACTATATTAATCGTTTAGGGCTGTTCTCGAACAAAGAAATTCTTAGTCGACTAACACTCATACGATTTTGTCGACTAATCAATTAGTTGATTTAAGCTACAGATGTGTGAAACTGAGTTTCTCCACAAAGAATCACACAAAAGCACCACTTTAAATCTTGTGTTTACCAGAGATGTGTTCATAAGTTTCTTAGAAAGAAGTCATTCGGCATGAAAAAAAGCATAAAAAACAACTAACTGACTAAAGAAATCTTAGTTGACTAAGACCAAAATGACCAATTAGTCGACTAATTGACTAAGAGGAGGCAGCCATGAATCGTACAGATGAGACGGGTATTGATCATCTCATCTAAATCTCGACAAGAAAGCTTTAAGCACACTTCCCAAAATGTTTAACTATTCCTTTAAAATATACACATTGTGGGCGCCCCTGTAGCTTAATGGTTAATACATGTACCATATATACCATATAATATTGTCTTAAACAGAAGGGACAACATCAATTCATTGACAACACTTGCATTCACACGGCTCCAAGTTGGTCAAAAGAGATTCAAATTGATTAAAAGGGATTAGTTTGTCTAATTTTACAAGCGTTTGAAGATTCTACTTGTGTGGACTAAAGTATTTTAGAGCCTTTTTTCTCAGTCTCTGTATTAATATGATGATTTTTGAGGACCAGATAGTCTTGGGGATCTTGGATTCATAGCTAAAAAGACATGTAAGATACCCAGGTAGTTTGCCAAGAAGTGTTTTGTAAATACATAGAAATATGTGTACAGAAAGACAAAACACAAAAGTCAAAGTTGAAGTTCTCATTATTTATTTTGCATATATTCCAAATAATCACATATGTATTTATTTTGCAGTCATGCAACAAATACAAGGAACATCAGTGGAGCTTTACGATAATAATAAAAAGGGTCAAAATGTGCAGCCTGAAGGCCTTTGTGACACCTGGAAATGTCTGCAGTATCTCCTGAGAAAAATGTCTGTCTACAAGATGGAAAAACAACACTAAAGAGCTAAACCTGTGAACGTCTAGGTGGCATAAACACGGTCCACAGCTTCACAACGCCAGCCTCTAAACTGCCCATCTGACTGTACTGGATTGAAAGTCTGTAAGAGCGACTGGACAGATCGTTTGATTCCTAAAGATCTCCTTTTAGCGGTAGTCTCGGCCTCTACTTCATCTTGTTAATCCAATGTACATTATACGCACACCGTCACTCACACATTCACACAATCACACATAACATGCATTCAAACAGCTCTGCTTTAAAAGATTACAGAGATTACACAGGAATTACACGATCAAAGTCATTGAACCTGCATCGCCCCCCCACTTGCATGTGTACACTTACTGGCTTTCAAAATGAGAGAGGGTGTGTATCAGTGTATCTGTGCATGTGTGTGTGTGTGTGTGTGTGTGTGCTCTCCCTTTTCTCAGAGCCCTGCAGGTTAATCTCCCCTCAGGCTGCACTGCCAGAGCGGCGCACTCTGCTGGCCGGGACAAGAACAGCAAAAATGGGGAAAACACTCTTTTTATGCATGAAAACAACAAAACTAAAGGGCATGTTTTGACATTTCAACAACACGGGAGCATTACAGATTGTTAAAATAACACTAAATATAATTATGTCCAGAAGAGGAGCTTGGTTCTGGGTTACAGAAGCAGGCTGTGATAAAACTGAGAAGTTGCCCGGTTGCCCAGAAACAACTTGTTTTCATCACGGTACATGGTTAAGACACACCAACAGCAGCACGTGTTGACTGCTCTACACATGTTGAGTTGTTAACACATGTTGAGTTAGTATCAAAACCTGAAATAGAGTGAGAAAACAAGATGGAAATCACTAAAGATTGAACAGGAAGGAAGCTGTAGAGCTGAGACAAGAACTGTCTGAGCTAATGAATGGTCTGCAGGTGGAAACGTTGCATTAATAAAACTTGGGAGATGGAAAGTGTGCAGACAGCCTCTCATTTTCCTTTGTTTCCTGCACCACCCAGCTAGTGTTGGATGTGTGCACACTATCCACCTTTTTTTTTTGCTTTAATAAGATAGACAAGATAGTTTTGGGTAAATAAATTGGCAGCTTGTCTTACAGTAGCCCAAATTTAACCCATTTGTGCCCAAAGATATTTAGTATAATAAGGACAAATACCTCAACATTTGTTCTTGAAATTTGGTGTAGGCATACTTTGGGCAAGTATCTAACAGTACAACTTTGACATTTTTATATCACGTGAAAAATCATACTTTTGTTAATAGTCAGAGTCAGGATTTTTGAAAAAAATAGAGAAAAATTGTGTTTACTAAATGTTTTCCATATAATTTTTTTGTTTACAGTGCATAAGTGTGCATATATTTGATATTCAAGAAGCTCTTAAAGCCGTGCAGGTTCAAGAGGTCACAAGATAAACCTGAGAGGTCAGAAAGCAGAGAAAAAGTGCTTGCAATATGCTTAATAGCATATAGCACTCTGGCTGTACTTTTTGCACTTCTGTTGCACATTTGCACGATTGTATATCTGTACTTGGGTACAAATTTCCATTCCCTGCTCTAACTCTGTGTTTTATAGTGTTGATGTGTCGTTGATGTTGTCTTCTGTATTCTGTTTTTACGTGAACTCTGGCTGCAAAACAAATTTCCCCTCGTGGGACAACAAAGATAACCTAACTTAGCATCTCATTGTTTTAAGGGGTTGCCAGTCAAAAAGGTGGATATACTACATCCAGCTGATAGTGTAGAAGAGATATAGATGATAAGGGGAACAGCTGCAGAAGGCCTGAACTACTACATCCACATGCAAGTTGTGTCAATAAAGGCAGACTTGTTGGCAGTTCTTGGATGTGTTGATGTGACATTTGGTATCCCACCAATATTCCCAATAACAGCCAGCCAATGGTGGGAGTCTACTCAGAGATTCTCCACTGAAAACAACATTAGAAACAATATTGGATCCACAACAAGAATGAAGCTGCAGTCACGGCCAACTCCAACCAGCTGTGATAGTCTATAGCTAACTTCTCTAACATCTGTATTGTGTTTATGTTGTACATATATGTAGAGCTGCAACGATTAATCGATTAGTTGTCAACTAAATTAATCGGCAACTATTTTAATAATCGATTTGAGTAACTTTTAAAGGGGGAAAAAAGTCAAAATTCTCTGATTCCAGCTTCTTAAATGCGAATATTTTCTGGTTTCTTTACTCCTCTATGACAGTAAACTGAATATCTTTGAGTAAGGGGCAAAACGAGACATTTAAGGACGTCATCTTGGGCTTTGGGAAACACTGATCAACATTTTTCACCATTTTCTGACATTTTATAAACCAAACAACTAATTGATTAATCGAGAAAATAATCAACAGATTAATCGAAAATAAAAATAATCGTTATAGTTGCAGGCCTAAAATTGAATATTTCTGAGTTTTGGACTGTTGGGTTGGACAAAACAAGCATTGTGAAGATGTCACCCCTGCTCTCTCACACTGATCCAACATTTTTCACCATTTTCTGACATTTCATAGACGAAACAACTAGAAAATAATCAACAACGAAAATAAACTTTAGTTGCAGCCCTACATATAGGACAGTCTTCCAAAGTTTGACATCAACTGAAACTGGCTGCAGTGAGAATAAAGCCAAAAGGTTAACAGTTGACTCTTGGCATTGAACTCACCATGCAGAAGAAGCCAGGATCCATATCTAAAGTAATCACACATGCAATTTACTATTATTATTCTATCTTTTTCAATATCTGAAATCCCACAGACACAATTAAGATGCATCATCTATCTGAACTAACCGAACCCAGTGAGATAATTGACTAATTTATAAGTTATAAAAGTTGTTTTTACTGCCTGATAGCTGTTGGATTGATCAGGAGGAGGAGGAGGAGGAGGAAAAAGATGATGATGAAAATATGAAAGCACAATTTTTTTTTGCTTCTTTCCTCCCATCTGTGCATTACAAATAAACTGGATGGGAAAAGACTTTTTAGCTTTCCTGTGATCTTCAGGAGCACTTCAGAAACTCTTGAAAAGAGAAGTTAATGAACATCGATCGACACAGACACACACACACAACCACACACACACACACACACACCAGGCTGCGTTCTGATCCAACAGCTGCTGAAGTAAAGTTCTAGAGATCAATTTTACAGCATCAGTGATGGCTTTAATCGTCTATTTCAAATATTGTTAATGACTCGCAGTAGAAGAGCAGTAATTGATTGTTTGAATGGAGAGAAAAAAACGCTCAACAGACGTGCCTTATAACTGACATTCACTTTGCTTATTATGGGTTATTTTATTTTACTTCATTTAAGGAGAATCTAAATGTTAAATCAAGAGAGACTTTTTTTTTTTTTTTTTTTTTACAATGCTTGTTACAATTTACTTGGTCATTGTTGTTTATTAATTATTATTGCCATGTCCAGACCTGAGGATTATATGTGTCCAATATGTTGTTGAGTGTCTGTCCGTTGGCAGCAGATTGGTCTTTTCTTTAGTGTCCTCGCAGCAGCTGACACGTGTCTGTCTGCCCTGAGATGAACTCCTCAATTTGACTTCAGGAGTAATTAGAACAACAAATTAAACGCACTAATTGACAACACAAACCGACAATGATATACCCGGTGGTGACAGGTAGCCAGCCTGAGTGAGCATCCATGTTATTCCTGCTTTTTTTTTTTTTTTTTGTATTGTTTCCTGGAGATATGGAGGAGTCCTTGAAGTAGCCTAAACGTCCTGCAGGCTGCAGGCTGTGTGTGTGTGGGTGAGGGGGTGATGGGGTGAAGGGTGGGGGTGTCACCCTGGGGCGATAATAATTAATATGATGTGTGCACTTGACAGGATGCATTTTATATATATTTTTTTTTAATCCCTGAAAATAAATGTTGGGAAATATAAAAGTACACTGTAAACAATTGCTGTTAATTTACAGCAGGATTTCAACAGTATTAACCTGTTATTGTTAAAAAAAACAGTGCTTTACTGTTAATACAAAAGAAAACCTGTTGTTTGTTTTTTAACTGAACTATAATGCATTCTTAAAAAACAGTACTTTACTGCTGATCAACTGTCCAAAGGACCTGATCTGCACATGTGAGGCTTGTTCATTGTACATGATTGTAAAATCAGTGAATTAGCTTTATTGTTCTTCACTCACATGTTGTTCTGGTTTGCATTCTGTGCTTGTAGCCAGCTAGAGACAGACATTTTGGGAAAAGTGTCAACAAGTCTATTATAGCCTTTTTCCTAACAAGTGCCTTTAATTGTATTTAGTGTGACTATTCCTATGTCTGTAACCTGCTAAGTCTATTCATCCAGGCAAAAAATAATGTTTATTAAAATGTATGTAAAAAATACAACCTAAATAGTGCATTAAAACAAATCAGTAAGATAATGTAAAAGAGAGGTGAAAAACAGCTATATAATGTATCTTTAGACAGTAAATTAACTGTAAAATACTGTGAAATTAATTTTAAAAAACCCAGTAACTTAAAGGCAACCCTGCTGCCAGTTCTTTACTGTTATTTTACTGGGAAATTCTTTACAGTGTAGGAGAATCCAGATTGTTGTCAGGATGGTCTGTTTACCAGCGACCACCTGTTTCCTGCCTCCTCACCTCATGCACTGCATCATGGGGAGAAATTAATTTGCTGCAGATCTTGAAGAGCTTAAAGAAGGCAGTGACGCCCAGACCCCCCCCCCTCCTCTTCCTCCTCCTCCTCCTCCTCAACAACCCGCAAACCGACGAGTAAATCCCCTCAATTAGCAGATCCATATTAGCATATTAACCTGTGCTTCCTTCCGAGGCGCATCCTTTATGTAGGTCACACACACACACACACACACACACCAGTTTCCTTAATTACTTTTTCTGGACACAAACATCTTCTGGAGCCGTTTGTTATGGTTTGCTTTTTCATTGTGCCAATCGTTATTATATTTGGGCTGGAAAAGGTGCTGGGCCACACACACACAGACACACACACACACACACACACACACACAGACACACAGACTAACACAGACTAACACACACACACACACACACAGACACACAGACTAACACAGACTAACACACACACACACACACACACACAGACACACAGACAGACAGACAGACAGACAGACAGACACACACACAGACACACAGATACAGGAGTTAACGGACGCTCATGGCCATATGAGGTCGGTGTCTGACCGGAGCTGATTAAAAAACCCAAAACAGACTCATAAACAAGGCCAACACATGTGCACGTAGACTGCAGACACTATTGTGCTTTTTTTTTTTTTTTTTTTTTTACTTCTAACTGCTTTAACTTATGAAAATGAATACACAATCTGTATATATATAGCATGTTTATATGAAGCCTTGAAAAAAAGGAAATAAACAAAACTCATTACAGCCCAGCATGGAGGATCCCTACACCCACTAAACGCATCATCACTTTCTATAACAAACTGACACTTAAAGAAGCCCTTAAAGCCTATAAGGGGATTACTGTTTACTGTGGTAGCAATAGGCTAAATGACTGCAGGCTATGTAGTGATATGTTATAAATAAGTTGTGGCCCACTAATAAACCATTTAAACCAATCAGAGCTGATAGACAGGGATGGGTCTTTTTTTAGTAGTTCTTTTATTACATTATGAACTTTGTTTTTTTTGTGAATTTTTTAACATAATATGTTAGATATTTCTTCAAGACTAAACCTTAAGCAGCATGAAAGTGTCTTTATTTAATATTATGTGGCATCAAAAGTGCCAAAAAGTGATGATTTTGTTTTAGAAGAATCTTTCTAGGAACTAAATAGCAGAGGTGTTGCCACATTTTTATTTTAAAGGGACTTCATCATTGTTTAGACATAAGATAAGATAAGATAAGATAAGATAAGATGAACCTCTAATATATTAATACCCGGAGGGAAATTCAGGTGTCAAAGCAGCAACATCAGCAAACAGAGTGAAACACAGGAGAGGTATAAAGGTATACAAAAATTATAAAAAACAATAATAGAGATATAAAAGATACAGAGTGAATGGGTGAACATAGTGTGTCAATAAATAAAAGTAGTATGTGCAATAAATAAATGTAATATGTGCATATGTGCAGTCTATAAAGTGGTATATAGGATGTATAGGGTAAACATGTCTTTCTTTTTTACAAATCATCTATTGAATTACTACCACTACAATAACAAAGGTCACATCAAAAGTGCCCAAAACTGATGATTTGTCTATTTTGTTTTAGAAGAATCACTAAAGCACTAAAGAGCTAAATAGCAGAGGTGTTGCCACATTTTCATTATTGTTTAGACATTTCTTTCTTTCTACAAATCATCTATTGAATTACTACTAATATAATAATAAAGGTCACATCAAAAGTGTGCAAACGCCACATGCACACATGAGCTCCAACCCTATAATAATCTTCCTCCTCTCCATGCTGTCTCTTATTTTCTGACACTTTTTGCTCCAGAAATGTGACCCGAGGTTCCGCCTGCTCTCTGCAGGAGCAGCGGTCCATCCAGGGATCCTCGAGGCTGATCTAAATACTCGCCTCTGGGCTGAAACTGCAGCCCTGTTTCTGTTTCTCTGTTTCTCTGTTTCTCTGCCTCGTCAGGCGGCAGATGGACTGGCTCCTGTCCGGAGATCAGTGCGCATCTGCTCCAGCAGCCCCCGGTAGAAGCGTTATAAGCCCCATTAGGACCGTCTACCGGGCAACTGGTGCCTCGGGTTGGAGGCGACGGTGGCTGCACCGCATGCATACATATATACATACATATATACATATATACTATATCTGTGTCAAGCTGCACTATGTTCAGTTTTAAAGGTCCCATATCGTGCTCATTTTCAGGTTCATACTTGTATTCTGTGTTTCTACTAGAACATGTTTACATGCTGTAATGTTTAAAAAAAACTTTATTTTCCTCATATTGTCTGCCTGAATATACCTGTATTAACCCTCTCTCTTAAACGCTCCGTTTTAGCGCATTTTGACGGAATTGCAACTGTATTGTGTTGCTAGGCAACAGTGTGGGTCCATGTGTACTTCCTGTCAGCTGATGACATTCACATACACTGCAACCAGGAATAAACTGGGACACATTTAGAATGTTTACGTTTAAATCTGCGTAAAGGGTCTAAATATTGTATATTTGTGACATCACAAATGGGCAGAAATCCTGACAGCTTGTTTCAAATGCAAAGTTTCTGAATACAGGCTGTTTGTATTTCCCTGTGGATTGAGCATTTCGATACTTTCACAGTATTTATATTCGACTTAAGCCTGCTTTATAATAAAAAAAACATGACTTTTTTATAATACGAGACCTTTAACAGTTTTCTTCATCTCCTTGTATTTTTATATCCGGTATATTTTTTTGTACTTTGCACTACTAACTTTTTTACTGCCTTTTTACTAACATGTTTTGCACTATGGAACTGTGATGCTGGAAACTTGAATTTCCCTCGGGATCAATAAAGTTACTATCTATCAATCTATCTATCTATCTATCTATCAATCAATCTATCTATCTATCTATCTATCTATCTATCTATCTATCTATCTATCTATCTATCTATCTATCCATCTACATATCTATCTATCTATCTATCTATCTATCTATCTATCTATCTATCTATCTATCTATCTATCTATCTAGCTACAGAATCACCACCAAAACCTCCTGATATAAACAACTAAATGCACTCAGTGATCTGTTAGGACACCGGTCAATGGAGGTTGCCAAAATCTCCTGGTTGTAACTGACTTGCATGGCTTTTAACATCAAATTAGACTGCCAGGTTTCCTATTTTATTACTTATACTTTAATTATTTGAGTCTGTCTCTCTCTTTCTCTCATTCTGCAGGTAAATTTCATTCTTTTGATCCAACCTTGGTGAATATGTGAGAGGAAACAGGTGATGAAGGCCTGTGTCAGCATCATTTCCTGCCCTCAAAAACATAATTTTAATAAGTTTTTCTTCATATTTTTTGCCCCAAATATGGAAAAATATCACAATATCCTGATCATATGATCACATTTACAATCACTTAAGGTATCTTAATTGACACCAAATCTCTCTCTTGCTCTCTTTGCCCGGTGGCCTTCCCATTCATCGCTCCTCCTCCTCCTCCTCCTCTTCCTCCTCCTCCTCTCTCTCTCTCTTTGGTTTTTTAATACCTGGCGTGCGACAACCGGCCTTCACCGGTCTCGTCGTGCAGAGGTTTCACGTCGAGCCCCGAGGCAAAACAATCGGTAACGGTTAATTAAAATATAAAAGGCCTTGAGAACTTTTTAAAGGAGGCTATTTAAGGCTGGCTGGCTGTGTCTCCAACCTGGACCTCTTGCGTGTTTGTTTTTTTCTGATGTGACTGCAAGACTATAGGCTAAATAGTGTTGATCAAGAAGAAAAAGATAAATATTTAAACTTGTTTGGGGGGGATTTATTATAGCTACATGTGACCAGTGATGAAGAGGGAAATAATATAATAATATATTATTATTATTATTATTATTATTGTTATTATTATTATTATTATTATTATTATTATTATTATTATTATTATTATTTCCAGGCATAAGAGGAAAAATCAATGAGACTACTATGAAAATAGCAAACATTTTCTAATATATTATTTAAAAATAAATCAAATGGGTTGTTTACAAGTGGCATTATTATTAATATTATTATTATTATATGTAAGGTTGCTTGGGGGGGATTTATTAGCTACATGTGACCAGTGATGAAGAGGGAAATATATTTCCATGCATAAGAGGAAAAATCAATACTATGAAAAGAGCAAAAATGTTCTAATATAATATTTTAAAATAAATCAAATGGGTTGCTTACAAGTGTCATTATTATTGATATTATTATTATTATTATTATTATTATATGTAAGCTTGTTTGGGGGGGATTTATTAGCTACATGTGACCAGTGATGAAGAGGGAAATATATTTCCATGCATAAGAGGAAAAATCAATAAGAATGAAAAGAGCACCAATATCTACATTTTCTAATATATTATTTAAAAAATAAATCAAATGGGTTGTTTGCAAAGTGTTTTATTATTATTAATATTATTATTATTGTTATTGTTGTAACTGATTAGGTCAGTGAGAGAGACGCATGCAGTAACAGATGGGAGGGTTAAATAGTTGCTTAATTAAAGTGCAGAGTCAATCCTGCATGGCGTCCCAGCGTCACAGTCTGCACTTTAATAATATCAGGGAGTCGCTTTGGTTACAGTTACAGCTGAGCAGGAAAAAAAAACCATCCAAAACAAGACTGATTAGGGCTTATCTCTGCTCTCCCTCTCTCTCTCTCTTTCTCTCTCTCTTTCTGCGTTTTGAATGGCAGTAAATCTGACAGACTCTCCTCTTCTCTCTCCTCCTTCAGTTTCCTCCCATCTCCCTTTATTTCCCTTTGCTCCTCTGCAGGCTGTGACCACAAGCTCAGGGCTTCTTTCTGCTTTTTACGTTTTGTATCTCTGTTGCTTCCCAGGTGGCCTAAGGGCAAGGCAGCAACAGACTGTATCATTCTGGTGATATATAGGCTCCATATTCACTGTGTATGCACCTGTTACTATTCCATGCAATAATTAACCTGTTTGTGTTAAAGAGGGAGTTTCATCTATTTAATTTCAAATAAATAGATAACAAACAAACAAAAAGCCCTTCCTCTATCATCTTCCTCTCTACAACACCACAACGGCTCTCCATTCAGCTGGGCAGGACCACCCCGAGGGCGCGTGCTCAGGTGAGTTACAGCACGAGGAGAAAGAGAGGCAGAGAGAGAGAGAGAGAGAGAGAGATGGAGAGAGAGAGAGAGAGAGAGAGAGGAAGAGAGAGAGAGGATGACCGACTGACCGAGAAAATAGTCCCACTTCTGCTCTGCCAGCCCAATAATAATAATAATAATAATAATAATAATAATAATAATAATAATAAAAGCAGCACTCCATTCAACCAGTCCATTCTTCCATTGAACCATGCACGCGCCTCTGGTCACACACATGCAATGCTGATTTGAAAAAGAGAAAAGGTCTCGTGCTTCTTCTTCACAAAGGCAACACTCATAGTAACCCCCACCCAATCCCACTATAAAAATAAAAATAAATAAATAATCAAAAGCTGTTTTCCATTCATGCGTAAAAACAACTAAAAGAAGAAAAAAATTAATTAAGCACATTTGCACATTCAAAATAAACAATTTAAGCCAAAATATGAATATGAAATAATTGATTTTTTTCTAATTACTGCTATTTTAATTCATAAACCCACTAAAATATAACATCTCATTGATTCCGTTGTGGTTACATCGAATGAATCTCTACAAAAGAATGTGTACAAATATGCCATGTAAACACATAATATAAACCACAGCTATTAAAAAATGCCTTAAAACAGTGATAATGTAAATTCATCTGCAGAAAGCATCGAAAACCAAATGTAATTCCTCATAGAAAGCTACTATAAATCCATCACCAGGTTGCTGTAGAAACAAACGAAAAAACCCTGTTTTATTCCATTGATATAATTGTCGAAATTAAGCTTCATAATATTTCAAAGCAAAACTTACATTTCCGTTGAAAAATCCGTACATTTGTTTTTGTAAAAAAAAAAAAAACGACACAGCCATTGTGAATAAAAGAAATAAAATAATAACTCGACGAGTAGAAGACCTTGTGGAAATACAAACAGGTCAAAAAAAGCAAAAATGTCCACAAAAAGCGTCGAAAATGTTGAAAGAAGCACTTGGTTCCTTATTAAGGCGAAGATACAATATTTATTCCTTGTCTCCTGGGATGCTCCTGCTCCGTCTATTGTCCTCCCATTCCTCAGTGCTGATGCTTAATTTTCAAAACTTCTATATTACCAAGGGACCTACGACATCAGCCGAGAAATACCCTGCAAGTACAAAATCCGCGCGCCAGCCTCGTCCGTGCAGAGGGGAGACGCTCGCGATCCGCCAGAAACAGAGAGCAGCAGCGCGAGGGGGGACTTTTCTTTTCCATTTCTCTCGCCTTTATTGGAGGATTTTAACGCATTTTTATTATTATTACTATTCGATCTGCACCAAAGAGAGCGGGAGAAAAAAAAAAAAACACTTTGGAGAAAACACAATGTCAGCGACCTTCCCCGGACTAGTCCACGACGCAGAGGTAATTTATTTACTTATTATCATTCTTTTTAATTTATGAAATTATATTAGTAGAATAAAAAAAAAAAGTTTGGTTTCATGCATATCGAGGCATGCATCTCAAGAACTGGAATATATCCTATGCTGTATAGCATGGATACAAAATAATATTCATTATTATTAGTAGAATACAAATTTTCATTTCGAGGCATGCATCTCAAGAAGAAGTGGAATATATCCTAAACTGTAATGCATGGATAAAAAATACTATGCATGGGAGGGAGGATTGAGTCGAGCATCTCACTGCAGCTGCATGTGAAAACGGGGCTTTTTATTAAGTGTGTGGAAGCAAATGAGGCTCGTATGTGTGTAACAGTGTGATTAGAACATTTTATAGGGCGGAACACTCTCTGCTGTGTCTCACTCTGCTTTATACCTCCCATCCACACAATGAAGCTGAGAGAGAAGCTGGTAACAGTAAATTTGCCAGCAGCAGCTCAATCAATCAATCAATCAAAATGTATTTGTATAGCCCTTTACAATAAGTACCCAAAGTGCTTTACATTAACATCAAGAAATAATAGGAATAAAAACATAACATATCATAAAATCATGCATAAAAAGCACAGGAAAAATGTCACCTGGCTACTAGGTATTAAAAGCCAATTTAAATAAAAAAAAGTCTTCAGTGACAGTGCGTATATCAGGGGGTAACTTGTTCCATAGTTTAGGAGCAGCGACAGCAAAAGCACGCTCGGTGGTAATAATAATAATATATAACAGCACGCCTTTTTAAACACTGCCTGCTGCAAGGAGAGTGACAGGCATGCCAAAGGGAGGGAGAAAGAGAGAGGAGTGAAAAAAAAATACCCATGGCTCCTGAAATGACATCTCCTTCAGGTGTTTTTTAAAGTGGAGGGGAAAAAAAAGAATTGTGTTTTTGAGTGTGTTTGGGAGACACACTGGCTGATGCTAAATGACACACACTGTAAAAAAAACTCTCTTTTTTTTACATTTTTCTTCAAGAAATTTTACATTTTTTGTCTGTATTTCAAAATGACAATTTTTTTTTTTAAATTACATGTTTCATTTGTGATTTATATGTAAATGGTCTTAGATTTACAGCATTTTTTTGTAATCACAATCGTAATTATCTGTATTTAAGCTTTTCTTGATCATATTTATTTTTTCATTCTATTTTAACAATTAGTTTATGTTAGAAAAAAAAGGATTTCATGGAATTCTAAAAATATTTCTTGTAAAAATACAGATTTTTTTGCAAAACTTCTGAGTTAATGTATATTTGGGCTTTTTGCAACGTAAAATTACATGTTTCATTTGTGCACACCTTTTTGTTACATGTTTCATTTGTGATTTATATGTAAATGGTCTTAGATTTACGGTGTATGACTCTATTCTAACAATAAATATATGTTAAAAGTAAAATATTTCTTGTAAAATTACAGTAATAAAGGCTAATTATATAAAGATAATAACTGTTTTTTTTTTACAAATATTTATATTAATAAAGTATTTTTCCGTTTTTTAACAGACATTTTCTGGTGCCGGAAAATTTCCTTTATTTTACACTTTTTTTTTTTTTTACAGTGCAGCTCATATATTTCCCCCATCTCTTTCTTTATTATCTTGTAGATACGTCACGACGGATCAAACAGCTACCGTCTAATGCAGCTCGGGTGCCTGGAGTCCGTGGCCAACTCGTCGGTCGCCTACTCCTCCTCCTCTCCGCTCACCTACCCGGCTCCGGCTGGCACGGAGTTCGCCTCGCCGTACTTCTCCACCAACCACCAGTACACACCTCTCCATCACCAGTCCTTCCACTACGAGTTCCAGCACTCCCACCCCGCCGTGGCTCCGGAGGCCTACGGGCTGAACTCGCTGCACTCCGGTCAGTACTACCAGCAAATCCACCACGGAGAGCCCGCAGACTTCATCAACCTGCACAATGCGCGCTCGGCCCTCAAGTCCTCGTGCCTGGACGAGCAGCAGCGGCGCGAGCTGGGCTGCCTTGACGCTTACCGGCGCCATGACCTCTCGCTGATGACGTCACACGGATCCCAGGCCTACGGCGTCGGGATGCACCACGCGGACCAGAGGCTGCTGCCCGCCGCCGGCCTGGGGCTCCCATCGTCCGGGTCGGACGACCTGCAGGTACACTCGGCAGGCCTCCATCACTCTTTACTCACTCTTTACGCACAGTCTCCATCACCTCAGGGCCTATAACACCTTATTATACCACATTTATTTCCTTCCCCTTCGGCTTCTTTGTGCTTTATTAACACATAATAATAATACAGACCCAGTATCTGACCCACAGGTCTCCATCACTCTTTACATCCCCATCACTCTTTACGCACTCGTCTCCATCACTCTTTACACACACGCCTCCATCACCCTTTACGTACACGTCTCCATCACTCTTTACGCACACGTCTCCATCACATCACTCTTTACGCACAGTCTCCATCACTCTTTACACACACGCCTCCATCACCCTTTACGCACACGTCTCCATCACTCTTTACACACACGTCTCCATCACTCTTTACGCACACGTCTCCATCACTCTTTACGCACACGTCTCTATCACATCACTCTTTACGTACACGTCTCCATCACTCTTTACGCACACGTCTCCGTCTCCATCTCCATCACTCTTTACGCACAGTCTCCATCACAGTCTCCATCACTCTTTACGCACAGTCTCCATCACTCTCCATCACTCTTTAAGCACTGTCTTCATCACTCTCCATCACTCTTTACGCACATGTCTCCATCACTCTTTACGCACATGTCTCCATCCCTCTGCCTCCATCACTCTTTATGCACATGTCTCCATCACTCTGTCTCCATCACTCTTTACGCACAGTCTCCATCACAGTCTCCATCACTCATTACGCACAGTCTCCATCACTCTTTACGTACACGTCTCCATCACTCTCTACGCACACGTCTCCATCACTCTTTACATCTCCATCACTCTTTACGCACAGTCTCCATCACTCTTTACGCGCAGCCTCCATCACTCTTTACGCACAGTCTCCATCACTCTTTACGCACACGTCTCCATCACTCTTTACGCACAAGTCTCCATCACTCTTTTCGCACAGTCTTTATGCACAGTCTCCATCATTCTTTACGCACAGTCTCCATCACTCTTTACGCACAGTCTCCATCACTCTTTACGCACAGGTCTCCATCACTCTTTAGGCACAGTCTCCATCACTCTTTACGTCTCCATCACTCTTTACGTCTCCATCACTCTTTACGCACACGTCTCCATCACTCTTTACGTCTCCATCACTCTTTACGTCTCCATCACTCTTTACGCACACGTCTCCATCACTCTTTACGCACACGTCTATATCACTCTTTACTCACAGTCTCCATCACTCTTTACGTACAGTCTCCATCACTCTTCAGGCACAGTCTCCATCACTCTTTACGTCTCCATCACTCTTTACGTACACTTCTCCATCACTCTTTACGCACACGTCTATATCACTCTTTATGTCTCCATCACTCTTTACGCACAGTCTCCATCACTCTTTACGTCTCCATCACTCTTTACACACACGTCTCCATCACTCTTTACGTCTCCATCACTCTTTACGTCTCCATCACTCTTTATGTCTCCATCACTCTTTACGTCTCCATCACTCTTTACGTCTCCATCACTCTTTACGTATCCATCACTCTTGACGTCTCCATCACTCTTTACGTCTCCATCACTCTTTACGTATCCATCACTCTTTACGTCTCCATCACTCTTTACGCACACGTCTCCATCACTCTTTACGTATCCATCACTCTTTACATCTCCATCACTCTTTACGCACACGTCTCCATCACTCTTTAAGCACAGGTCTCCATCACTCTTTACGCACAGTCTCCATCAATCTTTACGCACAGTCTCCATCACTCTTTACACACACGTCTCCATCACTCTTTAGTCTCCATCACTCTTTACGCACACGTCTCCATCACCTCAGGGCCTATAACACTTTATTACACCACCTTTATTTCCTTCCCCTTAGGCTTCTTTCTGCTTTATTAACACTGCTCCATAATAATAATAATACAGACCCAGTATCTGCCCCCACTGGCCTACTATTGAACCCCCCCCCCCCCCCCCCCCCCCCCCTTACTCCTCTATTGTACCAGCAACATTTCCAAAATATTGAACAGAAAGACAGCGCCAGATGTCTGTCTGTCTGCCTGTCTGCTTAGAATAGAATAGAATAGAATAGAAAGCTTTATTGTCATTGTATTAAATACAACGATTATCACATTTGCCACTTCTGGTCAGTGCTTTAAAACAAATACTTGACAAGACTAAACCAGGCAGATAAAACATATAACAGGTAAAACACACACAGTTATATATAGTAAATAAAACTGGTAAAGTAGATGTAATAAATAAATATAAACAGAACACTAGAAGTATAAAATATAAAAAATAGATGTAATGTAAACAGAGGTAATTGTAAAATATGTAGGGTAGATGTAATAAATAAAATGTAAAAAAAAGTTGCACTTGAGGTGTATATTGCATCATTGCACAGATATTCACATTCAGTGTATTAATATTGCACAGATGCTCTGCTTCATCTGTCTGCTGTCTATATGACACTGACAATACTACATTATAAGGTTATCCCCTACAGCCACTGACTCTGTCCTACTTTGGAGTATAATATATAATATTGGATATCATCTTGAGATAATTTTGATGCCAAAAAACCAAACGTGACTGTACACACAACAGGGCTGCAGTAAATGTCAAGTCCAGCCGGTGCAGCAGCAGCTCTGTGAAAGGCAGCAGGCCTATTTCTAAAGGTTAATTGACTGGCAGTCTATATACAATCCTATTGTGAAATCCAGCCTTTTATTTTGCTCCAGAAACACACGTGACACATATTTTTACATAATTCTTTTTTCGATGTAAAGAAATGGTCGAGATGAAAACAGGATGGATTCGCACGGTGCTTGTGTGTGTGTGTGTGTGTGTGTGTGTGTGTGTGTGTGTGTGTGTGTGTGTGTGTGTGTGTGTGTGTGTCCGGCTGTCTGCTGGAGCAAAGAAAAGCCGCTGGTTGCTCTATTCTCCGGTAAAGGGCGGATTAACGGATCGGGGGTTCAGAGCACAATGGCCGGCTCGAGCACCATAAAGCACCGTAGTTTATCCAATTAACGACTTAACGTCAATCAACTTTGTTACTTATGCAGCGACATCTGAGCTGCTTTAAAAAACTGCGTCTCGTGGTTAAACACTATTTAACACAGCGACCACATCATTTCAGTCACGTTAACTATTTACCAACTCCACTCAGCTCGATATAAAGAGTCGCTTTTATCGACATTTCTTTAAGTCATTACAGCTATCCTAATGTTTACACTATATTTAAATAGCATCAATAATAATAACAATATTATTTTATTGATGATAAATAATATGCTTTTTATTATATTTTATAATTCAGTTTTATTTTCATTAATTTACTTTATTTAAAGGGTGTGGCAGTAGCCTATAGCCTGAGGATGATGACGTGTATTAAATCAAACAATATCGTGAATTGCCCCTAAATATTGCAGCAAGTTTAAGGGAATTATAATTGTGCCTACATGATTTTGTTTTATTATTTTTGCTCTTTTTATACGATTTTTGTATGGAATTCCGTGATAATGACAACCATATGTAATTTATTCTACGTAACATTTGTTGTTAAATTACAGTACAGTCTAAAACTAATAGCGTAATTAATTCATGTTGCCTTTATTTTATTTTTATTTTATGTTTCAAATGTAGGCTCATGCTCATTATTTACTGAACAAACCTATAGGCACATGTTGCCTTTATTTAATTTAATTACATTTTAAATTTTTATTTTACTTTTCAAACCTATGCTATAGGCTCAAGTTGCCTTTATTTTATATTATTTTCATTTCATATTTTATTTTATTTTACTTTTCAAACCTAGGCTATAAGCTCATTTTGCCTTTATTTTATTTTATTTTATTTTACTTTTCAAAACTAGGTTATAGGCTCGTGTTGCCTTTATTTTATTTTATTTTGTATATTATTCTACCTTTCAAAGCTATAGGCTCATGTTGCCTTTATTTGACCATATTTTATTTTCCAAACCTATATAGGCTCACGGGTTGATCATTGTTACAAGCAAATACTATATTTATCTTAAGCTGCTGGCACTTGAAAAGAGAGCGCATGCAGGTTTGACCCTTTTATTGAGTAAAAAAGAAAGAACCGGCTCGTGAACCTGCATGCGGCTCTGCGCGAGGCTGCGGATGTATGAAACGTGAACAGATGCGCATATGGTCTCGTGCAGCCTCGGTCGCATCTTTTTAGCGCGTTAAAGAGATTTTCATGCTGAACAAAAGCAGCTGCCACACCTTTTCTCCCGTCACTAAGCTAATTCATGCAAGACCTCTGCGTTTTGTATATTGATTTTATAATCACTTTAGCTTCGCAATAGAAGAAAAGAAACAGAGCAGGAGCTGGTTAAAGAAAGAACTACAACACGCTCCTTTTCTCCCACTTTATTCTAATCAGACGGTCTGCGTGGGCCAGGCCTCGAGGCGCGCACGAGGGATTAAGTGTTTTTCTGAATAAAAAGCGCGTGTTCTCCTTTTTTTTGATGACATTGTTGATAAGCATAGTGTGATCTGGACCAAAATGGCGTCGGTAACAGGTCTCCATACATACATACATATATACAGGCCCCATATATATGAACTGTTAAGAATTTCCCAGTAAAATAACAGTAAAGAACTGGCAGCCTTTATGTTACTGTAAAATTAGCATTATTATACTGTCGCTGAAATGTACAGCTTTGTACTGTTAATGAAAAATACAGTTTGAACTTTATTAATTTCACAGTATTTTACAGTTAATTTACTGTTTAAAGATACATTATATAGCTATTTTTCCACCTTTCTTTTACATTATCTTACTGATTTGTTTTAATG
This sequence comes from Sebastes fasciatus, assembly GCF_043250625.1. Classification (NCBI taxonomy): domain Eukaryota; kingdom Metazoa; phylum Chordata; class Actinopteri; order Perciformes; family Sebastidae; genus Sebastes; species Sebastes fasciatus. Next base: position 22,281,924 of record NC_133812.1, on the reverse strand, counting down.
CACTATTATTTTTTACATACATTTTAATAAACATTATTTTTTCCCTGGATGAATAGACTTAGCAGGTTACAGACATAGGAATAGTCACACTAAATACAATTAAAGGCACTTGTTAGGAAAAAGAATATAATAGACTTGTTGACACTTTTCCCAAAATGTCTGTCTCTAGCTGGCTACAAGCACAGAATGCAAACCACAACAACATGTGAGTGAAGAACAGTAAAGCTAATTCACTGATTTTACAATCATGTACAATGTACAAGCCTAACATGTGCAGATCAGGTCCCAGAATTTAAGAAATACTGCATGAAACTGTTACTGATGATACTTTAGACAGTTGATCAGCAGTAAAGTGCTGTTTTTTAAAAATGCATTATAGTTCAGTTAAAAAACGTTTCTTTTGTATTAACAGTAAAGCACTGTTTTTAGCAATAACAGGTTAATACTGTTGAAATCCTGCTGTAAATTAACAGCAATTGTTTACAGTGTAGGCTGCTTGTTGTGTGTGCATGATCCCCAACAGGTTGGTTGGTGGCTGCAACAAACACTTGGACACTTGTGCTCATTTCTCAGTCTGGATGAGTTGTGCTGTCCTCGCTTATCTTAGCCTGAAGCCTTTCAAATTAAGCTCGTTTCTGGGTGAGCCGTGAGCTGCATCCTTTATTATTATTTCACTGCATGTGTGCCCTCAATTGTACTCAAAAGCCTGCTGCTAAGTGACGCACACTTTCTAACAAAAAAGGCTTCCACCACTAGAATATTGGTTTCAAAGGAAGCACAACAGAGTCCAATGTTCAGAAGCTATAATAAAACTGTTTAAGCTCTTATTGACAAACTTTATGGTATAACATATACATGATCTATATGGAGTGGTAGATACATCTGATGGGTCATAAGATGTTAAATTGTGAACAAAATAATCAATTCTGTTACACAAAAATATTTTTTTTTTATGATGTTTTCTTGCAAAATGCTGACTTTAATGCATGCCTTGAGGCTTCTAAAGAATAATAATTTCTAAAAGTAATCTTAAATATTCTCTAATACTATAAATATTCTGGTTAAGCAACATGAGTGGGGTAAATTAATCATTCTGAATTAAACATATGACAAAAAGTCAAAATGACTGTGAACAAAATGGTAAGGAATCGCTGATTTACAGGACATATATATATATGCGACAAAAAGAGACAAAACGTGCAAAGTTAAAGATGAATCTGGCTGATAGCATTATTATTATTTTTTCAAATTTTATATATCGCGATAATATCGTTATCGTTAATTGTTTTGGCCACGATAACCGTTTAGTAAAAATGTAATATTGTGATGGTAAAAAACATTTAGTAACCCAATGTATCATTGAATGTATGTTTAGTTTCTTTATTCTGATGTTGCATTCATCTTAAGGTCTTATTTCATTTCTATATATAATATTTATTTCAGAGGAGAATGTTTTGTGTATATGATGGTTAATGGGTTTCCATAAAAGCATCAAGAATAATGGAAAGCAACATGATTAATTCCAGGTGTTCCTGTATTCTGACAGCTGGGTAAACTGCAGCTCCAGCAGTGTAAAACAATCCAGGTGAAGTGATTTCACCTGTACTGCTCGTGCTAATGAGCGCGTGTCTCCGCAGGGCTCCGTGGAAGCGCAGTGTGGGCTCGTGCTGAACGGCCAAGGGGGCGTCATCCGGAGAGGTAAGAGCTTCTTCTTCTCTTCTATTGTTGTTGAACCGGAGGAGGCCGGGAACATGTTCTCACGACTGAGACATGCGAGCAGACAGACAGACAAACAGGCGGAACGCTCGTGTCTCTTGTCTGCTGTCAACATGTGTCCCGGTCTCCTTAAACACTAACACGCTGCTGTAGACGGTGCGTCTGCAGCTCCAGTATGAAATGGACTGTCACTCAACACCTGCAGGGTCTTTTACCACTCACTGAGTCTTTTCCAGGAAATTAAAATGTCAACAAAGTCATGCATTAATATTAACACTGATTTGATAGCGCAGACCTGCTATACTGACATATTATAACCTGTCTGACACTTCCTGTTTGAAGTCAAACCTGTAGGCTGAAGGCTCACTGTTGTCTTCATTAAATAAACACACTATTTTAATGTAATATGCATGCTTATTTTAAGATCATAAATTCATCATATTCCCCTAAACATAGCTGTTTATGATCTTATCTCCCACCTGTAATAGAATAGAAATAAAACGAAATAGAAAAACACTCAAGAAATAGCTGTTATTTATGCTCCAGCTTTTATTTATTATTTTTAATAGCCTCTATAAAAGCACAACTTGCAGACTCTTAAAATAATAGTGTCAAGCTGAGACGCTTAATTTAACAAATTAATTGCCTACAAATTAAATTAAAGGTCTATAATGTCTATCGTAAATTAATTAATTAAATTCGAACTTTATTTCAGACACACAGGAGCTTCCATGGCAATAAAAGAGAAGACAAGCTTTAAATTAAATAAAAAAATAATCATTCTGAATTAAACGTATGACAATAAGTGAAAATTACTGTGAACCAAATGGTAAGGAACCACTGATCTATAGGATTTACATGACATATACGCACATAGTGTCTCGATATACCGTTATTGGCGATAACAGTCATATTTATAAGAAATGTAAATAATGCACATATGATAATATCATGTATGCTAAATAATACTCTTAAATAATGTTATATGTACAATTATGGTAAAAAAGAAAAAAGTTAAAGATGAATTTGACTGAATAACTGCATTTAAAAAACAAAATATTCTATATCACGATAATATCGTTATCAGGAATTATTTTGACCAAGATAATCATGGAGTAAAACTCTGATATTGTGATGGTATTGCCTAAAGAAATATTTTATGTATGCAACAACAGTGCTGCTATCATCATTAAATGTATTTTCTTTATTCTGATATTGCATTCATTATATAGTCGAAGTTTCACTTCTATATATATATAAGATTTATTTCAGAGGACAATGTTTTCTGATGGTAAATTGATGTCCATAAATTTGACAATAAAAGAGAGAAAAAACTTCGACATATGCTCTGATAGAAAACAGGAAATATATTAGAAAATACTTGAAACTAAAGGGGCAACAGGATGTCATTTTCATTTAGCAGCTCTGCGCATTTTGATTGCTTCTGGGTAAATTCATTTTTATTATTATTATTCTTGTATGTATTTATCTGTGGGCTGTAGTGTGAAACCATATCACAGGAATAATCATGTTTCTGGAGTGCAGTAATTGTTTTTTAGATGTAGGAGAATTAATCCTATATAGCCTTTATACTCTTTAGGGAGAACTCAACATATAATATGAGAACAATTTCCTCCTGAGTCTGGGTGTGCTTTAGCTCCATCAAAGCATGCTTTTTTTTTAGTTTAGCCTATATGTGTAGTTTTCCATCCATCCAGAGAGGAAGGCTGTGTCTCGGGTTTAATTTTTCATCAGCTCTGCCTACACTGTAAAAAAAACACATTTTTTTATAGTTTTTTTTATTTTTTTTATTTCAAAATGAAAGAAAAAAAAAGTAAAATTTACATGTTTCATTTGTGATTTATATGTAAATGGTCTTAGATTTACAGTATATTTTTTTTTATCACAATTGTAATTATCTGTATTTAAGCTTTTCTTGATCATTTTTAAAGATAATTATTCAGTTTTTTTAGAGGTTTATGACTTTATTTTAACAATGAATTTATGTTAGAAGAAAAGGATTTCATGGAATTCTAAAAATATTTCTTGTAAAAATACAGATTTTTTTTTGCAAAACTTCTGAGTTCATGTTTTTTAATTATAAAGCAGGCTTAAGTCGTATATAAATACTGTGAAAGTATCGCAACACTCAATCCACAGGGAAATACACACAGCCCGTATTCAGAAACTCTGCATTTGAAACAAGCCGTTAGGATTTCGCCCCATTTGTGATGTCGCAAATTTACAACATTACTGTTTTAAACGTAAACATTCTAAATGTGTCCCAGGTTATTTCCTGGTTGCAGTGTATGTGAATGACATCAGCTGACAGGAAGTAAACATGGACCCAAACTGTTGCCTATTAACGCAATTATGTTGCAATTCCGTCAAAATACGCTAAAACGGAGCGTTTAAGACCGAGGGTAAATACAGGTATATTCAGGCCGACAGTATGAGGAAAATACAAGTTTTTTTTAACATTACAGCATGTAAACATGTTCTAGTAGAAACACAAAATACAAGTATGAACCTGAAAATTAGCATGATATGGGACCTTTAAAAGTAAAATATTTCTTAGTAATAAAGGCTAATTATATAAAGATAATTACTGGGGTTTTTTTACAGTTTTTTTATGTTAATTAACGGACAGTATTTTTCCGTTTTTTAACAGACATTTTCCACCGCCCCTGCTGCCGGAAAATTTCCGTTATTTTACACTCTTTTTTTTTTTTTTTACAGTGTAGGTGTTGGGGGCTTTTCTCTCTCTCGGATTGACGCGGGAATCCCTTCGCTATCACTTTCGGTTAATGGTGCTCGGTATTTGGCCCTGAGCCTCAGCCCGCTGCAACCATCACAACCAATAATCTTTGCTTTACCTCGCGCTCCCCGTATCGATAGCTTCTCTCGCCTCGGGCGCACGCTTTGATATGCTAATGCCGGAGATTCAGCCTGAGATCATATTAATGTTGTTCTTTCTGACTGCGGCTTTGGGCGGCATGAATATTCACATAACCTTTTTCAAAAAGAAAAATCACTCAAGAAAAACGCGGATCCTACTTAGGAGGAGTCGTCTGTGTTTTTAATCACCCTGCTATCTTATCTCCTCTTTTTACACTTCAGCTCTATAATAGAACAGCAGCACATCAAGCGCGTCTGGCAGGGCGCGCCTCTGTACAGCGTGAACGCGCATCTCTCTCTCCATTTCTCTCCATCTCTCTCTCTCTCTCTCTCTCTCTCTCTCTCCATCTCTCTTTCTCTCTCTCTCCATCTCTCCATCTCTCTCTCTCTTTCTCTCTCTCTCTCCATCTCTCCATCTCTCTCTCTCTCTCTCTCTCTCCATCTCTCTTTCTCTCTCTCTCCATCTCTCCATCTCTCTCTCTCTTTCTCTCTCTCTCTCCATCTCTCCATCTCTCTCTCTCTCTCTCTCTCTCCATCTCTCTTTCTCTCTCTCTCCATCTCTCCATCTCTCTCTCCATTTCTCTCCATCTCTCTCTCTCTCTCTCTCTCTCTCTCTCTCTCTCCATCAATCTCTCTCTCTCTCCATCTCTCTCCATCTCTCTCTCTCACTCTCTCCATCCCTCTCTCTCTCTCCATCTCTCTCTCTCTCCATCTCTCTCTCTCTCTCTCCATCTCCATCCTGTCAAGACATTTTCTTTTTTTTCTATTGGAGCTCTAAACATTGTTGTTAAAATATGAGGAGAATGACATTTGGCCCGTGTCTTCTTTTTCTTTAATTTTCGTGGCAAACGCGTAAAAGAGCGCTTGATTCCGCGTGTGATCCCGCCCGCCTCTCGCGCCGCAGCCCGAGGCTACTCTCCGTTGCTTAAATACCGTTATCGCCTCTGGGCCCGGCGCTGCTCCACTGACTGCTGCACTACACCACACCGGCAATAGCTCTTTTCGATTGCCCTTGGCAACATAAAATACAAACTACTTTGAATCAAAACATTTTTAGGGGGGAATTAATATGATGTGAACCCGCGCGAGGCTTTCATATAGACGCGCGCACCCCCTCCTCTGTCAGAGCGCGTGAGTCTGACAGACAGGTCTTGTGTCACACACACATATAGACGGACTTCAAGCTTAACCAATAGTATCAATCGATTTCCCTCGAACCTGCAAGCGTCCATTCTTGACAGCACTGAGTGGAAACACAAGTCCACACACTGCTGCCTCTGGTACAAAGCACACCTTTATGTTACCATGCACACCTTTATGTGCCTTTAAGCTACCATGCACACCTTTATGTTACCATGCACACCTGTATATTACCATGCACACCTTTATGTTACCATGCACACTTTTATATTACCATGCACACCTTTATGTTACCATGCACACCTTTATGTTACAATGCACACCTTTATGTTACAATGCACACCTTTTTGTGCACACCTTTATGTTACCATGCACACCTTTATGTTACCATGCACACCATTATGTTACCATGCACACCTTTATGTTACCATGCACACCATTATGTTACCATGCACACCATTATGTTACCATGCACACCTTTATGTTACCATGCACAACATTATGTTACCATGCACACCTTTATGTTACCATGCACACCATTATGTTACCATGCACACCATTGTGTTACCATGCACACCTTTATGTTACCATGCACACCTTTATGTTACCATGCACACCATTATGTTACCATGCACACCTTTATGATACCATGCAGACCTTTATGTTACCATGCACACCTTTATGCACACCTTTATGTTACCACGCACACCTTTATGCACACCTTTTGTGTTACCATGCACACCACCATTATGATGTCACACGGGCGGTGCTGCGGGCACGAGGAGCTGTCCAGGTGCTGAATTGAAAGACTTAGCCGCTGTCCATGGTGCTGAACCTTGCAATGCTTTTGCTAGAAATGAGAGGAAACTAGCACATTTTTCTGCTGATTGTGAATAATAGATTGCACAAATACGCGTTGGCACAAAGTGTCCATAATGCCCCGAGAAAGGATTGGCGTGTGCAGCCAATCCTCGCCCCTGCAGCCTTGTTCTCGGCCTAAAAATGGGCATCCTCCATTCCATCATATCCAGCAAGCACGGCCTTAATAACAAAAGCGACACACCCATGCTGTTAGATTTGATAATGAGGCAGATGAATAATAGAATATAGCCTACAGTACATCAGACAGAAACCTTGCGTTTTCAGCTGCTTGGGACGTTAAGTTCAAGTGAAAGTTTAATAATCATAGGCCTATACTCAGAGAGCAGTCGATATATACTCCAGGAGGATCCCAACAACACTCATTCAGATGCAATTAATAATGTGAAAGAGCCTTCACCATCATAACTCGCACACATCCTCAAGTATACACAATGAAAATCAGCATGGTGGTTTGGTGGAAGGTGATTAAAAGGAAGGTTTTCATGGAAGATTACAGCCAAATATTGAGCTGAAACAGACATATAAATATATGTACATAGTAAAAAATATGAAATATTTAACCAGTGAAAAGGAGTCTGATGAGCAAAACACATTGATCTTGAAGATACTAGGGCTGCAAATAACCATTATTTTTTATTTTCGATTAATCTGTCGATTTATTTTCTCGAATAATCGATTAGTTGTTTGGTCTACAAAATGTCAGAAAATGGTGATTTTAAGAGATGATTTTAGATCAAGATGTTCTAATGAAGCAATGAAAAGCAGCTCTTCTGCTTCTGATAAAATAAGAATGTGGTTAAGACACCCAGGGCTATCGATTATTACAATATTTGCACAATGAAATCAACACGGTGGTTGGTAGAAGGTGATTAAAGGAAGGTTTTCATGGAAGATTACAGACAAATATTGAGCTGAAACAGAAATATAAATATATGTACATAGTAAAACATGTGATATTTAACCATTGAAAAGGAGTCTGATGAGCAAAAAACATTGATCTCAGGCGTGATTGAAGATACTAGGGCTGCAACTAATGATTATTTTAATCGTCGATTAATCTTTCGATTATTTTATGGATTAATCGATTAGTTGTTTGGTCTATTATTTGTCAGAAAATGTTGATCAGTGTTTCCCAAAGCCCAAGATGACGTCCTCAAAAGTCAAGATTAAAAGATTACGTGTTCTTCCATAGGTTAAAAGAATTCTCCTACGTTTTAAAAATACATACAGCATTTAATAATCCATTGGATTATCTGAGAAATGTATCGTCACAACGCTGAAAACAGGGTTGTTTTTCTTCACTCATGAAAAGGTGACATTTCGGTGATGCATGGTTTTCATGTGTAAAGATCAAAATAGGGCCGCATCCTTAATGTGTGTTAAGGTTTGAAAGCAACTATTTGAGGCAGCGTAAACAGAAATCTGGTTTAACATACTGCGTGTGACAAAAGAAAGGTAGATAATATTAAAAAAAATATTAAGTTTGATAAATGATTTTGATGTAATAAGACATTTCCATTCACTGTGAATAGATATTACTGCATACTGGCTGCACTGACACATTATTGCACCAAGACAAGAGACTTCCTGTTGTTTAACAGAACTTGTTATGTCCTGATACGTGTGATTCTTACAAATAAGAACCAGGGAGACCTCATGTTAAGTTTGCACACAGTTAACGCCACCCTCCTCCTCAGGGTTGAGGATGCTTTTATACTTTTATGCATTAGTTCCCTTTCGGACTAAAATGTACATGTATTTTCTATGAGTCGAGGCTTTTCAAGGTCTAAATTGATTTTTATTGGATACATTCAGTGCAGACCTGAAAGCACTCACAATTAAAATAAAGAAAATGCTCCAGCAGCTCTTGTAAAAGAAATACAGCTTCCTCCCGTTACATGCAGAATTCATTACAAAACGAGGTATCCCTCAAACTAAAGGAGGCCTCGTAATAATGTTCACTGCTTTTGGCTTCGCATTGTGTTTTCACACAGCATGCATTTGCTTCTTGGATGTCATTAGACCTATTATTATCATCATTATTATTAGTAGTAGTAGCAGTAGTAGTAGAAGTAGTATCTTTACAGAACTTGACAATATCTTTTTTTCTTCTACAGTTTTTGCTTTTAGATGTTTTATTACGGAAAGTGTATGAAACCAAAATAGTCATCCTGTCATTGTGTCACTTATGGATAGAATTATAGTGAAAATAAACTATTCCCCTTTTCGCTGGGGACCCCTGGAACCCCCTAGAGGGCCCCTGGGGGTCCCCGAACCCCCCTTTGAAAACAACCGAGTTAGTGCGCTGACAGAAGTTTGGTGTGTGCATGTTTCAATGCAAACACAGTGGAACTGAACACCCACAAGAGCTGGATCTTGGTTGTTAATGTATTGTTTTTATGCTGATATACTTTTAAATCAGTATTACTAAATAAGAGCAGAGGTGGTCATGGCATAGTGCAATTCAATATTTATAAAAAGCCAATGATAAAGTCAATGAACAATGAATTATGCAAGCTTGTGTCTATATAGGGGCTTTGTTGTATTATAATCTGTGCACTGTTAAAACAAACAGTAAAATGTGCCAAATGGTGGATCAGAATTCCTGTTAAATGATGTTTTGACCTCATCGTTACACCCTGCAGTAGTACACTGAAGTACAATAGGTACAAAGTACAAAAGCGTTTACCAACCTAGAGTAGCAAAAGGTTTGAAATCTCCACTGTTGTGCTGCATTATTTCAGCTTCATGCTGGTTTGTCTGTTGACACACAACATCATTAGAGAAATACTTTGCCAATTATGTATTCACTCCAGTTGAAACACAGTAGTGTTCAAATAACACACAGCCAGTTATCCTGGCAGCACAGCTCCATGTCAGCCTTCAGCGAAGCAAACCGAAGTGACCGGGAACGGGTTATTTACTGCTCCATGAAACATTTATTAACCACATAAAAACAGCGGAAAACTGGGCTGTTTTTCTTAGTTCAACAAAAGGTGACGAAGATCAAAATGCACTGCATCTTTAATTTGTGTAAACAGAAATATGGAATCTGTGTGACAAAAGAAAGGTACCATGATATGACCTTAATCAGTGTCTCAACTGATAGTGAGTACACAACAACAACCATTTACATGTTTTGATCAACTATTCCTTTAACTGTCCTTAGCATGGTACTGCTGTTTGTTCATGTCCCGCGTTCACAACGTCAAGTCACATTTTCACTGTGCAAACATAGTAATTTTAAGCCCAACCATGTTGTTTTTTCCTAAACCTAACTATGTGATTTGTTGCCTAAACCTAAGCAAGTGTTTTTGTTTAATCACAACGTTAATCACGTGTTTACTGCAACCGAAAAGGGGTCTGACAAAGTGTCAGTATGTGGTGAGAACGTGTCGTGTTCCTCCATGCTGAACATCATCGTAACGAGTGTGTTGTGTGTTTGTGTGCAGGGGGGACGTGCGTGGTGAATCCTACAGATCTGTTCTGCTCGGTACCGGGCCGCCTGTCGCTGCTCAGCTCCACCTCCAAGTACAAAGTCACCATCGCCGAGGTGAAAAGAAGACTGTCCCCACCAGAGTGCCTCAACGCCTCCCTACTGGGCGGCATACTGCGCAGGTCAGTACAACACACACACAGGACCATGTGCAACTTCACTGTGCAAAACAGAGGATCTAAATGTTACTACAATGATTCAAGAGAGTATACTGATTTGTGCTTTTAGTGCTGCTGACATGGTAAATTTTGGCTCCATATTGAGCCATGTAGGACACAAAATTTCAAAAACACTGAGTCCATCTTGCAGCAGCAGGGTTATATAATAAAAGTGTGCAAATGTAGTAGTGAAAGGGTGGAAAAACAATACAGAAACACAAAATCTAGCCTCATAAATCAACAATAAAGTCATAACTAGGGCTGCAACTAACAATTATTTTCATTGTCAATGAATCTGTCGATTATTTTCTCGATTAATCCATTAGCTGTTTGGTCTATAAAATGTCAAAAAATTGTGAAAAATGTCAATCAGTGTTTCCAAAAGCCTAAGATGACGTCCTCAAATGTCTTGTTTTGTCCACAACTCAAAGATATTCAGTTTACTGTCATAGAGGAGTAAAGAAACCAGAAAATATTCACGTTTAAGAAGCTGAAATCAGGGAATTTTTACTCTTTTTCTTTAAAAATTACTCAAATTGTTGCAGTTTTTTATTTTGTCCCCCCCCCCTGTATATTTCCTAACAAAATAATATTGAAGTAGTGACAGAGAGGGATTTTAAAACTAAAAACTGTGTATTTTTTTAAGTGTATATTTGGCTGGTGAACACTGGAGAGCGCTGCCTGAGTCTTTGTAGCCCTCAGATGAAACAGAGGATATACAGTAGCGCCCACAAAGACTATTGTAGGCGAACGAGGGGCCGGGGCTGCACGCGCCGCCATGCCCAGGGAGCCAGGAGGGAGGCGAGACCCCGGCCAAAGCATGCCAGGATCAGAGGAACCAGAGGAAAGCAAGAGTTGCCAGCGCTGTATTATTGATGAGGCGGAGAGAGAGAGAGAGAGAGAGAGAGAGAGAAAGGGAAGGGAGGAAGAGGAGAGAGAATATGGCTGGTTGTACAAGATGAAGCATCAACAAAGTAAAAAAAAAAATGTGCAAATAGAGGTGTTGATCCTCATTTGAAGTAGAATAAATCACACCAATAATGCTAAGATTATTCTAACACAAGAACATGAAGTGTGTTTTCACATGTGTATCAAGAAGTTTATCTTAAGTGAAACTGCAGGTTCTTCTGTTTGTTACAGAATGATAGAAACCCCTCAGTAATTCCAATCAAAATATCCCAAAAGGGTCTTTTGGGAGTTTTATCGGATAGGAAGTAAGCACATATGATTTTAAAAACTCACATAAAAAGATAAAGAAATGACAGGGAGCATTGTTCCTCTGTTTTCCAAAATAGAAAGTCTCACTTTGGGCACAGAAAGAGACTCAAACAATGACAGAGGAAACTCAAGGGGACATGCAGTCATATCTATGCGTACAGAAAGCATATTTAATATATAACGAGTTGACATGTTTTAATTTCATACTCTTTGATTTTATGCTTAATTTCATGCATTTGTCAAATCAAAGCAAATCTATAGTCTTCCATCTTTACTTTCAAGACCTAATTAAGCACACAGTGTTTTGTAGAATAAGGAGGCCAGATGATTATATTATTTTATTATATAATAAAATGAAAAATGATCGGGTGATGAATGATGATATGTGATCCAGATTTGTGTGTCTTATGAAATGACATATGTGATGATGTGGAATATGTGATATAAAAAAGTTATTTTACTTTTTCCACAGAGCGAAGTCTAAGAACGGAGGCCGGTGTCTTCGTGAGAAATTAGACCGTCTAGGCCTCAACCTGCCAGCAGGACGGAGGAAAGCTGCCAACGTCACACTGCTCACCTCCCTGGTGGAAGGTAAGGGACCATTGTCCACATTGTTGTCCAAAAACAGCCACAATATTTTAGTTATACTTATTGATTTCATAGTCCTTTTAGCGCTCGTTTCATCAGTGTGTTTCCTGGTTTGGTGCTCAGGTGAGGCACTCCACCTGGCGAGGGACTTTGGCTACACCTGCGAGACAGAGTTCCCCAGTAAGGCGGTGGGGGAGCATTTGGCGAGGCAGCACAGCGAGCCGAAAGAAACCAGCGCACGCAAGAAAATGGTCCTGGCTACAAAGTAAGAATAAGAACACACACATTCATACTAGGGAAGCAAAACCGAACCGTTCAATGACGTACAAACCGAACCGTGGGCTTGTTGAACCGTTGCACCTCTATCAAATACAGGCCTGCTAATTATTTGATGAGGTGCCAGAGACATAGAAGAGGCAATTATCTGAACATAGGCCTACATGAGCATTAAGTAGCCTGCCTTATTTCATGTATAAAATCAGTGTTATGGCTTCATCCATCTATTTATATATTTTGGATTTCAAACACATTGGAAATGGTTATGTTCTGCTTCTCCCTAAACAAAACTTAAATCCAAAAATGCAATACAAACGAAACCGTGGGCTTGTTGAAACATTGCACCCCTAAGTCATACACACGTGAATGAAATCAACATATTCTCATAGAACGGTTCGTATGATAACTTCCTTTTTCATTCATTTTCCTACGAATGTCCAGCAACAATCAATTTCCACTCGTTATATGCATACAGTCGTTTCAAAATAAACTTCTGTCTTCACAGGAAACAACGTGGTTAGGTTTAGACAAGAAAAAACGACTTAGGTTTTAGGAAAAGATCGACTTGGTTAGGATTAGGCAACAAAACTATTTAATTAAGTTTAGGCATCAAAACTACTCGGTTACGTTTAGGAAAAGATCGTGGTTTGGCTTAAAATAACTACGGAAGTGGCATTATTTAAGTACGTCAGTTACGTGGTTCCACACGAGACATGAACCCCGGTCTCCTTGATGAAAGTCTGGTATTTTGTTTTTATTAATTTCATATATATATATATATATATATATATATACACGGGATATACACGATTTACAGTGCATTACCTTTCGTAGGTATAGCTATGAACGGTGCATGAGACCAGCCTGATGAAATAGCACAGACACACTTTAGTTTAAATTGTTATTGTAACTTCTCGACAAGATTCAGTATGTTTTATTCAGATAATTTTTATATCTTTAAAAGGGTCAAAAGGTCCAGATTTAAGTTAGTGCTTGTCTACAAGTCTATAGGTTTTAAATGATTACATTTTTCCTCAGATTTTGCTTTCACTTTACATTTTATTTCCTATTAACAGCCACTTTATAGTCACATTACTACTAACCATGCATCTTGAGGTAATTCTTTGATAGAAAGTGCTCGGACCAACTTGTTCAACAACGAGTAAACTAGTGGTTTTATTGACTATGTGAGAGTCAGACAATTGAGAAAATTTAATAAAGTTTTAGGAAAGAACAAAATGTTAACTCCACGCAGAGTAGGAGAAAAGTGTTGCCATAAGTTAGGACAACCTCCCACTCCTAACCACACACACCTTTCATGCATGGGGCATCTGCTTTTTCAAGATATTGTAATCACAATTTTAGGGCCATCAGGCTTGTGTTTATATAACAATATGGGCTGCATTTACAGTCCATTGTTACCAGCGCTGTTGCACATTGAGTACTGGATGTGCTGAGGGGAAACAGCTCCCACTCTTTTCCAGCTAAGTTTGATTTTATTTTTCCGATAAAATCATCCCAAACGCTGAATACAATCCAAAAGGACAGCTCGGTCCAGTGTTGAAAAGCAACTTTGACTGCAGAATTGTTGGTATCATGTTGTGAAAGTGTTTTGCTTGTTTCTGGATTGACATTGAACTTGTCTTCGCTCCTGCATGTAGTTCTTCCTTCAATTATTTCCGTTGGGGAATTTATGTGTGTGTTGGTCCAAAATGATGAGGATGGGAGCAAGGTGGAGAGAAAAAAAACAGAAAGACACAAATTGTGCCGGTTGTGTTGGAGACAGATGGTAAACCCTCATTCCCTCCCTCCTTCTGTCCATCAGGCAAATCTGTAAGGAGTTCCAGGACTTATTGAGCCAAGATCGCTCTCCTCTGGGCTCCTCCAGACCGACCCCCATCCTGGACCTGGACATCCAGAGACACCTCACACACTTCAGGTAACACACACACACAAGTAATGGACATATTTTTAACAATGTTTCCACTCTGGGGTCAGTCTAAACGGTTGAAACTAGTGAGTGTAGACAGTTTTCTTGCAGAGCCCGGCTGCTCTCCGTTTTGGCTCTGACCGCTTTGCCATTTTCGAAAGTTGCAGCTGTGCAGTTTGTTATTTGGCACAAATTATAGAGAAGCAGGGAACAGCGGCTTGTTAGCAGAAATGTCACATCTATGGCATCATCCGCCACAGAATATACACAGTTTTATGAAACCTCCAAAGGGAGATGTACTGTAGAGAAATAAGATGTGAGCTCGGCTGTATAAATACAGTTATGACAGCTTAACCATCTGAGTTGAGAGGTGACCTGACATTTAGCTCTGCAAGAAGCTGCCTGAGGATCTAACAGGGCTGAAAAACCAGTATCATATTGGAATAATTGACATTTTTACTTGGATTAAGGGATAAACTTTGTTTTATAGTACATAAACTGAATTTAAAGAGCGTTCTGTTAAAGTAAATTTGGTAAATTTTGTTTTTGGAAATAGAAATATTTGATTGTGACTGTCGATCGCTTTAAATACCCACATGAGACCCATATAGCTCCTATATTGTGTGTGTTTTGAAGCCGTAATGTAAGACAACATCTGTATTAGGGCTGCAACTAAGGAGTGGGGGAAGAAGTATACGGATCGTATACCCTTTTACAAGTAAAAGTCTTGCATTCAAAATATTACTTAAGTAAAAGTGCAAAAGTATTAGTACAAAATCATAAAAGTATTAGTACAAAAATATACTTAAAATACCAAAACTAACAGTACTCATTGTGCAGAATGGCCCATTTCAGAATCATATATATTACATTACCGGATTATAATTATTGATGTGTTCAAACTTTAATGTTGCAGCTGGTAAAGTTGGAGCTCATTTGAATTACTTAATATACTACTGGATAGCTTAACTTATAATTATATACGATCATTTATTAGTTATTATATTTTGTATTATTAATCTAAATCTGCAAAGTAACAAGTAGCTTTAGTTGTCAAATAAAAGTAGTGAAGTAAAAAGTACAATATTTCCCTCTCTGATGTAGTGGAGTAGAAGTATAAAGTAAATGGAAATATTCAAGTAAAGTACCTTGAATTTCTACTTAAATACAGTACTTGAGTAAATCTACTTAGTTACATTCCACCAGTGCAACTATGGATTATTTGTTTTATTCAACATTTAGTCTATAAAATGTCAGAAAATAGTGAAAAATGCCCATCACAATATCTAAAAGCCCAAGGGGAAGTCTTCACATGTCTTGTTTTGTCTCATCAATCGTCCTAAACCTAAAAATATTCAGTTTACTATCACATCAGACAAAGAAAAGCAGCAAATCCTCACAACTGAGACGCTAGAACAAGGGAATATTCAGCAATTTTGCTTCAGAAATATAGATTATTGAAATAGTTTTCACATATTTTTCTGTCGATGGACTAAGCAGTGTTTAAACCTGATGATATTCAGAATAGAATTAGCTAAAACAACTGTAGTATTTAGTGTTTCTCTATCCCGATCAATTATTAGGGTGGAAACAGCACAGGTAGAACGTCACAGGACATTAAACTCTGCTCTGACAGGAGTTAGCCCGACTAAAGACACTCTTTTAGGAGGATTAGAAGCTCCATAATTCAGGGAGAGGAGAGTGAACAAACTGAAGAGAGAAAAAGGAAACCAGTCTGCCTCACAAACCCAAACCACACCACTGATTTCTTTCTTCTTTGTGCACCTGAATGAAACAAAGGTTTGTCATTGTTCTGATAGTGTGATGTTTCTGCCTCCCTCCCTGACAGTCTGATCACTCACGGATTCGGCACGCCGGCAGTCTGTGCAGCTCTCAGCACCTTCCAGACGGTTCTGAGTGAGATGCTCAACTACCTGGACAAGAACTCGAGCGGGAAGGCGAGCGGACCCAACGACCAACAGATCAACAACAGCTCGGAAAAGACGCAGCTCCGGAAAACAGTGGAGCCCCAGAGCAAAGACGGGAAAACAGAAAAGACTGAGTAGCCCACACCCAGCCGGTCCCCGTGCCTTGGAGCGCTGCATTTAGGAGTGTGCGTGTGTGTGTGTGTGTATCGTGTGTGTGTACTCTCAGAAAGGATGTGTTAACTCCCATTGCATTAGTGTCTTCTTTGGGACAATTCACATTGATTGTTATTTATTTATCTTATGTTGAAATGTAACTCTAACCTGAACTGTCCCCGACAAGACGTCCTGATGCGTCAGTGAACACATCCTGTTTAAGTGTGTGTGTGTTCATATGTGTGTGTGTGTGTGTGTGTGTGTGTGTGTGTGTGTGTGTCATGGCGAGGAGGAGCCTCGCCATGGAGATGGCCGTGACTCATCCAAGACTTTTATTTGTTTATTTATTAATTCTGGAAAAACAGGAAGTAAACATGGACATGCTGATCATCACGGTTTTCCAGGACAGGGGTGGTAACTACCAACACAACATAAAACACATGTTAATCAAGGGTTTGGGTTAATTTGATCTCAATCCAGCTAATCCAGGTGTGGATTTTCTACAACAATACAAAAGCTGACACACTTGTTTTGTCCTTTGGAGGTTTATTTAACTTATTTTGTATTAAATTATTAAGAGAAATCTCTGTCGTTGCAACACAAAGTTCTAGTTTTGTTTAAATTCTCAGCCGACTGAATTTAAATAATTTCACTTTCCAAACATATTTAACAGATTAAATTTAAATAAATTACCCTGATCCAAACCCTTATACATGCAAACACTTAAAAACACACAAACACATTTCTTGGGGACTTACCCTAACCTTAAACCAAGTCTTCACCCTAAAATGTAATGATTTACATTATGGGGATGTGCATTTTGTCGCCAAAAGAAAGGGGAGTCCCCTCAATGCGACTGTGTAAACAGATTCATGTCCCCACAACATTAGTAATACAAACACACACACACACACACATTTCCTGGGGACTTACCCTAACCTTAAACCAAGTCTTCACTCTAAAATGTAATGATTCATGTCATGGGGATGTGCATTTTGTCCCCAAAAGGAAGGCGAGTCCACACAAGGCGACTGTGTAAACAGATTTATGTCCCCACAACATGAGTAATACAAACACACACACACACACACACACACACACAATACCCCCCTGTACCTGCGAGGGCACTTATTTTAATTTTTACGCAGTACAATCAGTGCCATAGCAACCAGTGTGTTTACCATGTGGGGCGACAAAGAAAGAGACTGTTTCTGGATGTGAGACTGACACCACCACCCGGGGAAAGCTACACTGTGGTGTGTCTGTGTGTGTGTGTGTGTGTGTGTGTGTGTGTGAATGTGGAAGAGAGAGAGAGAGAGAAAGAGAGAGAGAGAAGGGTCCAACTCAGCCATTTTGTAAAAGGTGACTCTGCGGTTGCCGTCGTTACTCTTCCCTGTGCATGTCTATCTTTGTACACTCCCCCAGATCGCAAGTTTAGCCGACACAAGCTCTCTGACTCGCTCATGAACATTTGTAAAGATATATATAAATATTTAAATTACTTTTCTTGTAGGCTTTCAACTATATATATGTTAAATCCCTACCTTCTAAAATGCTGGTGTTCAATAAAAACAGTTGCTACGTGTTCTACTATTTACCCTGCTTTTATGATGTGCTGCACTCACACACACTCACAGGTATTCACACACACACACACACCATGTATAAACATACAGAAGGTGGCACAAGAGCAAGCAGAGACTAAAAAGAGGCAGCGCAGATCAAAGCCAGCGAGTGTGAATTATCCATACGAGTTCACAGTGTTAAAATTATAAAAAGTCAGAGTTCCTCTCTAATGTTGTGGAAAAAAGGCTTTACCTACAGATAAGTTCAAAAGCCTCCTTTGTGTGCGCGAGCATGTGTGTTTTCTTTCAGTTTGAGCGACTTCTGTCAGGTTTTCTGCTCATGAAAAAAAAATATATCTGATGATAAAACAGAAAGAGGAGCAGCTACCTGCTGGCGTCTCCATCCGAGCTCTGTAGGTTGTGTTTACTCTTTAATATTCCAGTCATTTAAAAAAGAGGTCACGTTCACCGCATAACACACAGAAATACATAATCAGACAGGATGCATTTACAGTGATGCCTGCACCCATTTGTCACCCTGAATCAATGCAAGAGGAGCCTCAGGTGGGAAAGTAATAGGATGTAAAGGGAGGAAGTGACATGGGTGCAGGATGCTGGTTCGTTCCCAGTCTTGCTGTTATTGTTTGGTCTGGGTTTTTTTTGACAGATGGTGTTATCTCACAAATATACACACATGCAGTCAATGTTTTACGACGTCGGGACAAAGCTGCACCATTGATAATGCATTGCAAGATGTCAAAAAGAATGCACGATGACATGTTAAATAACATTTATTTTTTATTTTTACAGTAATGTATTATTGCACAAGACTGTGATGTGTACAATCACCTGCAGTGTATCTCTTAATACACTATCAATACAATACAAAAACATAAGGGATCAAAGCAAATCTGCAACAGTTAAAACCAAAAACGATTAAAACACGTCCTGTGCAATGCAACCAAATCTTTACATAACTGCCAACATTTTGCTTTAGTGCTTAAGTTTAAGTTTATCGAGAAAAATCATCATCAACAATTCTCTGTTTGCAGCTTCTCCAATGTGAGGATTTGCTGCCTTTCTTTCGTTTACATCACTGCAAATTGTCTAGAGCTGCAACGGTCAATCAATTAGTTGTCAGCTATTATATTAATCACCAGCTATTTTAATAATCAATTAATCGGTTTGAGTTATTTTTTTAAGAAAAAAAGTTAAAATTCTCTGATTGCAGCTTCTTAAATGTGAATATTTTCTGGTTTCTTTACTCCTCTATGACGGTAAACTGAATATCTTTGAGTTGTGGACAAAACAAGACATTTGAGGACGTCATCTTGGACGTTGGGAAACACTGATTTACATTTTTCACCATTTTATAGACCAAACAACTAATTGATTAATTGAGAAAATAATCAACAGATTAATCAACAATAAAAACAATCATTAGTTGAAGCCCTAAAATTTAATATTTTTGAGTTTTGGACTGTTGGTCGGACAAAACAAGCAATGTGAAGAGGTCACCTGTGCTCTTGGAAATTGTGAATTTTCACTATTTTCTGTCATTTCATAGATTAAAGGAATAATCAAAAACCTTAAAGAATGATTAATCGATAGCCGTGTGTGTCTTTACCACAATCAGGTTCTTTCACAAGAAACAGAAAGCTGTTTTTCATAACTTCATTAGAACATCTTGATCCAAATTCATCTCTCAGAATCAAAACTTCAGCATGGGGGTTCTAGCTTTTTTTCAAACTACATAAACATAACTTATCATTTTGATATCTAGCAACTTTTGCTCCTGACTTTGGTTGTTTCCCAGATATATTTGTCTTGAAACACTTATACACACACATATCCTATTTCTTAGGAGATTGATTTAAATGTTTACACTCAGCAGTCTGTAACGACAGGAAGTCCAATATGACATGAACTCAACATTTTGAGTAAACAAAGGGCACCCGAAAGTTGACTTCATGAGACATTTTACACATTTTGTCTTGCAGTTGCTAGGCTACCAAGTCATATACATGTAGGCATATCGCTTTTGTTTACAGTATGACATGTTTTAATCACGTTTTGGTCTCAGCTGCTGGGAGGAGAACTTCAATCAGTGCTTTCTGATATGGAAGAATCATCCTGATATATAATCAAACTCATGAAGTGAGTGAAGATGTAACACAGTGATGTGTGTGAAGCAAAGCAGCTTTCTAAATTGGCTCTTTGATGGTTGCTGCATCTCACTGGAGGGTAGGAGCAGCAGCATACTGTATACACCCACACACACACACACATATGCAAACACACCACTCAGAGAAAGTAACTTAATCTCACTTTTGTTTGTTATTACTGGATGATAAACACGTAAAGACGTCCCTGCTGACCCCACATCAGAATAATAAGCAGCTTGATCTAAATGAGCTGGAGAATGAAATCGATGCATCGCCTGTGCCGGAGTTTCTGTAAATTGACAAACGGACAAGAATGAATCCTAAGTTTTGACATCAGCGATGCATAATGTGACGGGGCGGCCGATGCATTATTCACACGAGCTTATTGATTGTATTACAATGCAGCGCTCTGTTATCGCCACATTAGGCATTCTCCTATTCAGCCTTCAGTATGCAATATTTGTGTTAAATCTAATTATGCATCATCTCAGTGCAGTGCAGATATTTATACACGGAAAGAAGCTTTAACATACAGAACTCTCACTAAAAAAATGTTCATCTTCAACCCAGAAATGCATGCAATGAATTCTGCCATTTATATAGAAGTGAATTAAACAGTCTGAGGTCTCAGAGGGACTATAACTCCTGCTGACTGAGCCCCACAGTCACGAATACCAAACTCTGCCAACTTCTAAGCCCCGTCTCTCCAGTCTCTCTCCTCTGAAGCTATAACCCTCCTCCTTCTCCCCTGCCTCTCTGCTAAAACCTCTTCCTCCTCTGTCCTGATCCCGTTCAGTCCCAGGAACATTCAAGGCCCTTTTTTACCTCAGCTGCCGTCCTGACTGTCCCCGTCACTCTCTGTCAACCCACACACACACACACACACACACACACACACACACACACACGTACACACACAAGCTACTGCAGTTCACTGAAACCTGCAAGACTCCCCCACATGCAGGAAGACAGGAACGCCCTGTTCTCCATTTAGCGATCATCAACCTCTGCTGCTTCCATTTGTTACATCCTGACAGGGAAGCTACGGTTTATTTAATGCTGTATAGCATAATGGAGTTTGGTTGAGGTGGTAGCATGAATACAAGTATTATCTCAGGCTTTATTGATGCCACAATGTTTCTTTATGCAAAGCTAAGATATTATCATTTTATCTTCCTCTTTAAACATCCAACAGTCACCCCAGAATCATGCACAAGGCCACTGCCAACAATGAAACACTGATAAAAACTGTCAAAGTTAACACGATAATAACACGTTAAACTAATTTCTTTAACGCAATAACGCAACTTGTGATGTTTAGTTGGTGGTAGCGGGCTCAGTTTTAAAGCTAAAGTGAAGATACTGACATCATATGAAACTAGAGAACCTAAGGAATCCATTGACACCAACCAACTACTAACTAATCATACTAACTTGCCGTGAAGGAGGCTAAATAACACTCCAAACTTAGGATACATTTTGTCGAGGAAAAACTGTCATGGCCTTTTTTTAAAGGAGTCCCTTGACCTCTGACCTCAAGATATGTGAATGAAAATGGGTTCTATGGGTACCCACGAGTCTCCCCTTTACAGACATGCCACCTTTATGATAATCACATGCAGTTTGGGGCAAGTCATAGTCAAGTCAGCACACTGACACACTGACAGCTGTTGTTGCCTGTTGGGCTGCAGTTTGCCATGTTATGATTTGAGCATTGAGCACATTTGAGATGACTGATTAATCGTGATTAACTATGGACAATCACGCGATTAATCGCAATAAAAAAATTACAAAACTGAATTATGTTCTGCTGATATTTTCCTTGAGTCATCTTTAGGACCAATTACTCACATTTGCAGGTTTAAAACACATTGTGTGTTCCAATACCTATACTACCATACTAATTACTATGCCAGAAAAAGATGTCAAGCCAGCATGTTTTTCTGGTTATTCTGACCTACAATCCTCTGCTCAGCAGATATCAGCAAGAGGGTCAAAGTTTAAGGCGCAATGTTATGACAAAGTAGAATTGTATGTATACTGTAAGCATCATTAAGTACTATATGAGGGAAGCTGCAGTATGTACTAAATGTAAACAGATAAAGTATCAAATCAATGCTGAACTCAGGTCTCCATGTTGTTGCTTATTCTCTTTTTTGTGTGGTGTCCTAGTGCGACCTAGTGGTCGACAACTGAACTGCAGCTGGAGTCTGAATAACTTCAGCACATAATGTGACTCCTTTTAGACTGGATAGAGTTAGAAAAGCAAGTCCTGATATGCTCTTTATTTGTTGAAATGGGATCCTTTACAGAAGTTACTTCTCAGAAAAGAAAAAAAAGAAGAAGTATGAAACAACTTTATAATAGCTACTATACTGTATATCCCTCCAATACCATCCCACCCCACCCCATAATCCCAACCTCTCAAAAAATAATAATAATAATCCTGATAAATATAGAAAAGGAATTGATATCTTAAGAGGTTGAAATAAATAGCAAATTAATGAATGAAGCCTTGCGTGAAAACCGTACCCAACCCACATGAGCTCAAAAGTCATCACAAAGTCATATACGCCAGATCAAAATGCTGCTAATATTATTTCAAATCATTAAAAGAGTCAAAAAAGGAGTTATTTTCACAACCTGATAATCAGACATTCGTGTCTACAACAAAATGTATGAATCACTGACAAAACATGAACTGTATAGTACTGAAGAAATCAGATTGAATACTATTTAAATAATTAATTTATTGCCTTCTGTTCCAGGCTTTTTAGATAGTAAGTTAGCAAACTTAAACGTATATAAACTAACCAACCATTCCAAATGCTGTACACTAAAATGTTGCAGAGTTTTGTTCAAGCCATTTCATTGGTGCTATGATAGAGTACATAATACTACACCACATCTTGTTACTGGTGCCTAGAAGATGTCCATTCTGCATAAATACTGTGAGTCATTTTCCTCGTGTCCCATCATATGTAAGAAATACCTAATTGTTTAAAGTTTTACTCCACTGTTTTTCAGCATCATATTCAGTTATCTACCATACTTATTTTGCCTGGACAACAATAGCCTGAATTGTGAGGCACTGGGGAGATCGTAGGTGTGATTGCATGAATGTGAATGAAGGGATTATGGCATACAGGGTGTCTCATCACAGTTGACCCTGAGCAACAGCAAAGGCTGAAAAATAAATATCAGAAAAAGTCACAGTAAAAGTAAAAGTGAAGATGAATGTCTCTTTTGTCGTGGTATATAGTGTAGTGGTAATGGTTGCAAAACAAAAGGCAGGGAGCAGATAGAGCGGTATCAGTGTGACATGTGTGTGTAATGTATGCTGATACATCGTGTGTCAAAGCCCTGCAGGACAACAACCACAACCATGCCTCCAGACCTCCAGACTGTCAGGACATCTGTCATCGCTGACAGTCATATGCCCCGCCATGTGTATGTGTGTGTGTGTTAGTGCATGTGTGTGTGTGAGGACAGAGAGAGAGAGTGAGAGAGAGGATGGGTGAATGTTTGGCAGCGGGTCATTCCAGAGAACATGAGAACAGCCGTGCTTCTTAAACATTCATGTCTGGTCTCCTCAGTGGCAGTTTTTTTTTTTACATCAAACATCAAAAGAGATGAACCACGGCGACCATGCCAGAGAAAACACACACATATAGGAGTGTATAGACAATATGTATATATACTGACAATATGAGAGCATGGAAACGAGTATGAGACTCTCTACAGGCCTCCAAAACTGAACTGAACTGAGGCCAGTGAGAGCAGCATTTTAATCATTTTAAAGACAATATACAAAACCAAACATGGAACTCCAAACTGTCATTTTCTGGTTTAAATATCCACTTCTGACTCCACAGGACAAAAAATTGTATTCTTTAGTGTATTAGAAACATAAGTCAAGTATGCTAAGTAATGTAAGTTATTACAAGTATACTTGTATTTTTTCTGCTAAACTTATTTAGTTATTATTATTATTATTATTATTATTATTATTATTGTTATTATCATTATTATTATTATTATTATTATTATTTAACATGTACTTTTAAAAGTGTACATCCAAACAGATGTCATTAAGTTCAACTTCAGTGTACTAACAATAAATATATTAATTCTGCAATACTTAAAGTAGTATTTCAGTGTATTTATAAAAAGTGTATTTTACTGTAACTGTATTGTAAGTGTAACTTTAAAAAGTATACAAAATTGCAAGGAGCCAGTTGAGGTGGTTCGGGCATCTAGCACGGATGCCTCCTGGGCGCCTCCCTTGGGAGGTGTTCCAGGCACGACCAGCTGGGAGGAGACCACGGGGAAGACCCAGGACTAGATGGAGAGATTATATCTCTACTCTGGCCTGGGAACGCCTCGGGATCCCCCAGTCAGAGCTGGTTAATGTGGCCCGGGAAAGGGAAGTTTGGGGTCCCCTGCTGGAGCTGTTGCCCCCGCGACCCGATCCCGGATAAGCGGTTGAAGATGGATGGATGGATGGATGGACAAAATTGCAAATACTTAAAGTGGTGTGCTTATGAAAAGTGTAAACGTGTACTTTATTTTCACTTCATTAAAAGTGTATTTAAGTATGCTGACAAAAAAAGTGCACTTTAATGTAAGTTCATTTTAAACTGTAATTCAGTTTAGTTTTTAGAAAGTATACTAAATTACAAATACTTATAGGGGTAAGTTAGTTTATTTTTGAAAATCATTTCCATGTTCTTTGTAATACACTATTGGTATGTTTTATTAAAGTGTACTTTAATTTCACTTTATTTGAAGTGTATTTAAGTATACTTATAAAAAGTGCACTTTAAAGAAAGTTTATTTTAAGCTGTGTACATATAAGCAAGTAAGTGTACTTTTTTTTACCTGGGTCAATTGCACACACAAACAAAACAAATGTGTATTTCCTCCTTAAGATATCTATTTTTTTTTACCGCAAATAACATAAAGAAAGTTGACTTTAATTCTTTAATTTAAGACTACTTAATTAAAATAAGAGGATTTTACCCTTTTAATCAACTTAACTGAGGCCTGTTGAATTAGGAACAATGGAACAAGAAGACATAATTCATTCATAGAGTACAGACAGTTATAATGGATAGATGCATGTATACTCTTCAGACACTAGGGGGAGCAGTTTACACACTCTTGGATAAAGTCTCACAGGGAGGAATTATGGGATGGTTGGAGGGGAGTCAAATAGAGTTAAATAGAATAGATTTTAATAAGATTTTCTTCTTTTAGTAAATTTAACAGTGACAATAAATCTGTGTCCTGTTTATTTCCTGTTATGTGAGGCTGAGGAGAAGGTTCAAGTACAACCCATGTTGATGTGTAGGTAGCATACACTTCATTAACAAATCATCTAGATTAAAGAAAGATTCTTAAACCTTGAAACAAACAGGGCCTGATTGAATTGAGCAAAATATGTGTGCAACCCACTAATAAGAATAAAAGTATATCTCATGGAGAGTATACACTGTACATCTGGTGATAGATAATATCACAAACAATATCACAATATTAATATTTTATGCATTTTTTTCCTGAATGCTTGAGAACATATATATTTTTTTAAATAATAGGTTTTATTTGAATTTGACTTATTGGCACGGACAGGTGTTTAAATTAATTGGATTTCCAATATGTTCATAAATGTCATCACATATACAGTATGCAATATTCTGTCTATATATTGCTATATATGATGCAATGTGATGACAAACCATGTTTTGATGCTGAACCCTCAAATTCACCACGAAGAGTTGGGTATTAGATTATGATTGTACATTCATATTGCACTGGCCTAAACATAAATACTGTGAGATATCAGAGTATACTAACTATAATTATTAGTGTGAAATTAGCACTGTTACTACTATTTATCATGTGCCAATACAGCAGTGTTGGTTGGAACACTGTGACCACACTGTTATCAGATAAATCAGAATATACTATAACCCCACCATCCTATATTCCACTGCCATTTATGACAATAGATCAATACATTATTACTCCATTAATCCAACTACCAGTTACTGTTTTGATTTTTAATTCCTGCTTCATCTTTGAGGGGAGGTGTTATACCTGCTCTCTCCTTTTTTGCTATTAGGTCAATACATGGAACGGTTTACACACTTGCCAAAGTGAGTCCTGTAGTGTATCGTTTAGTAGTAGTGGCCAGTCTGCGTGGACTCAATATACTGTAGACCTCATTGTTACAATGCAAGCAAATAAACACACAGATGGCAAATTAAAGGAAAAATATAAATAGATGAAGAGGGTGAAAAAGGCACAGACTTCCACAGAGGGCACAAGGGGCTCACTGAATGGTTCAATGAGATGGAGATAATAATGTGAATGGTGAGCTGGGATCCTCACAGTCGCCAGATCTTAAACCAACTGAACAACCACGGGAGATGTTAGTGCTCTTCACCAAATGAGGGCATATCTCTGGAAGAACATTGAAGGTGTTCTGGAAGCTTGTGGACCAATACCTCACATTATTGGTTTGATTAGGAATAACATTCTCTATATTTATATTATACAACATATCAGACTTCGTCAGGAATTTAATGATTAAGTCCTGCACTTGTCTCCATTGTTGTCCTGTTGGTGTTTACCAGCCTGTCCTGAGTCCAGCGACCTTTATCAAGACAGAGACAGTCATTCGATGTCTGACATCGAGAGATATAGGAACTAAAAACACTATAAATTCAACTTAGCTTTGTTCCAGCAGCTATCACTCAGGTGAACAAGTCGTATAGCAACACTTGCATATTTATTTATTTATTTATGTATTCATATATTTATTGATTTATTCATTTATTTATTGATTGATTTATTGATTTATTGATTTATTGATTTATTGATTTATTTATTGTATTTTAGTGGTTTTAGTGATGAGTATTTGTATTATGTTTGTCTATTGTCTATTGTTTATAAAATGTTTTTCTACTGCAAAACTATACCTATAGGTATATAAAAGTAACCTGAACCTGGCCTTTATATTAGTTTTTTGCTATAATCGACTGACCCAAGTAGAAACCAAACCTTTTGAATTAGTGTCTTCTAAACCTCCCTTCACTAAAGTTGTTCATCTGTGTGAAGCCAACAATACATGAAAGGCTTTTGCTAACTGGTTTTGCTTTTATATTGTAAATACAGAGATACATGATGAATAAAAATGCGTTCTTTGTATCTATTTGCTGCTCATATAGATGGAGCAGCCTGCTGCTGCTGCTGCTGCTGTTGCTGCCAACCCGCCCTATAGCTCTTCTACTTCTTCTTAACAGTAGTGGAGCCTTTACAGGGATTCCCCATTCACAAAGACTGACTGACTTTACAGAGGGAGAGAGAGAGAGATAGAGAGAGAGAGAGAGAGAGAGAGAGAGAGAGAGAGAGAGAGAGAGAGGAGAGAGAGAGAGAGGGAGAGAGAGAGAGAGAGAGAGAGAGAGAGAGAGAGAGAGAGAGAGAGAGGAGAGAGAGAGAGAGAGAGGAGAGAGAGAAGAGAGAGAGGGACGAAGAGAAGAG